>NC_142012.1:121611052-121769385 GCF_049901735.1 Notechis scutatus | reverse complement strand
ACGTCCTCCTCTTCAGTACGGTGGTGATGAACTCATATAAATTGCTCTCTTTTAAGATTCTACAGTCTGATGCTGTCCAAATGTTTTGGACAACTCCAACACAAGGTCAGCTTTTTCACTGATATATCAAGAAGGTATGATGAGAACTGAAATTCAAAACATTTGAAAACTGGTAGATTTCACATTTTATTCTACAACTTTGAGTAAACGAAACAACGGAAGCTCTTACTGTAAAGAATACAATCTTACCAAGATTGTGTCAGATGACTGACACCAAAAGTATCAGTCATACCAATCCACTGAGATACAAAGGAGAAGAAGAGGGAATGGCAACTCAAAATAAACAAAGAGATGATTAAAAGATGAATGAACTTAAGTCAAGACCATTTATATTCTAGAATCCTGAAGGAGCCTGCAGGTACCCTATCACTTCAGAGCCCTTTCCCATGAATTCTTTAGGAAATATTTAAATTACGTGAAGTTTTAACAAACCTCAATGGTGCTTCCGTCAGGAAGGTAATATTGAGCTTTTTCAGTTTCTAAAGTTTCATCCTTCTGAGGGTTTATCGACAGGTAGCAAGCCCGCTGTGGAGGAATGACAAGCCAAGATAATAATCATCAACATTCCAACAAGCAGCCCACGGTAAGACAATGTTCATTTAGATACTCCACATGTACTGTCATTCAATAGTTTTTTGCCTTTTGGAATTGTTTTTATTTCCACTTCTAACATGCAAGGAGCCTCACCATCCAAACAATGTCATAAAATTGTTAACCATTTGGTGATTAAAAATGAAAAATTCTAGGAAATTTATTAATAACCAGCAGTTCTACAAAGAAAATCCAGAGAAGCAAAGCTCTCCAGTAGACATTATTTTGTGGAATACAGATGAATCTATAAGATGGAGTTTTCAATATAAATAGCCTCATTCAGCAATGATACAAAGGACATAAAAGAGCTTTTGTAGTGTATTTCCCTTACTACACCAAACAGCAATTCTGTAGTAAAACAGCATATCACCTCCTTCCAGCTGATCACATAGTAGATGGTAAGGTAAAGGTTCCCCTCGCACATACGTGCTAGTCGTTTCTGGCTCTAGGGGGCGGTGCTCATCTCCGTTATAAAGCCGAAGAGCCAGCGCTGTCCAAAGACATCTCTGTGGCCATGTGGCCGGCATGACTAAACGCCAAAGGCACACAGAACGCTGTATGCCTCCACACGTCCCGTTTTTGCCCTCCCCAATATCCAGAAGCACTCTGCAGGTCAAAAACAGGCCCGTTTTTGGCCTCCCAACCCCTCCACATGTCCCATTTTCAGGGAGGGCAAAAATGGAACCCACAGAGGCAAAATATTTTCCAATTATTATTGCTGGCCAAACATGGGTCCCTTTTTGGCCTGCAGAGTGCTTCTGGATGCCGGGGAGGGCAAAAAACAGGACGTACGAAGGGTTCGGGAAGCAAAAAACAGGCCCATATTAACTCTATAGGACGCACAGACATTTCCACCCACTTTTTTTGGGGGGCGGTGTCTTATAGTCCGAAAAATAAGGTAAGTCACTTTTCTCAACCTGGAGATTGTCACTGAGAACTGGAAGATATCAAGTTGAAGAAGTGGAACAACCCCATATGATTACTTTATGATTACAATAAGGTACACAAAACTCTCAGAATATACGATTAAAATGGTGTATTAATATACCAGAATGGTATATTCTGAGTGTCTCGTGTACATTATTGCAGTAATCCTGTAACATAAACTAGCTCTATTATCTGAGGCGAGTTGCTTGAACAACTAGAGAAATTATACTTTTAGTGGTGCTACTTCAATTGTAAAATTCACTCTTCAGGGAGGCTTATCTAACCCTATTTTGTTATAATTTTAAGATAAGACTTCTGCAATTTTCCAAGGCTGAATCTTGCTTTCTTTCTTCCTTTATGTGAAATTTCAACTTTTTGTAGTGTTCTACAGTGCTTTAATTTTATTAATATTGTAAGCAACCTGAAAAGGACAACTTGTAAATATTAAGAAACTAAAATAGAGTTTCTATGTTTTAAACACATAGATAAAGAAGTAATGCTTTTCTAGAATAACCTAGTAGCTTTATTATGGAACAGAAATTGGAATGAAGTAACTGTTTTCCACTCATTTTCTCAAGTATCATAATATAACATAACCATTGACTGTTGTAAAGTTTTTATGTCAAAGTTGAAGTATCTATTAATAAGAATTAGGCACATCTTCTTTATTATCTTTGGCTTTTGTAGAGCTCAGAAATCCTTCTACATAAGGAAAGTTTATAGTCAGAAGGGCTAAGAATCCTGAATATACTTAACTCTCTGGTAGCTTTCCCAAACAAGACCTGGCAAACAGCTTTGTCCAACTCCGATTTTTATTGCTAAGATGTTCCTATTGCTTCTCTAGTAAACAAATTCTGCATTCCTGACCTAACCCTAGCCCTAATCCTGATCCAATGTTTAAACAGACAGCGAAAGCTTGCATATTAGCCTTAAATCTTCTGATCTACCAGTGACAAAGTCCTTGACTTGATGTAAAATACAATGAAATTTGATCCTAAAGATTAGTATATTTGCTATGCTGTGTGTTTTTAAAATTGTTATCTGGACTCAGACACCAGCTAATAATTTGAAAGGATTATATAATGGAATACAACCTTTTTAGAAAGTGATATTTACGGAAATGTCTGAAGGCTTTTCCTGTTTTACCTTTTTTAACAAAAGAACTCCCATATATAGGCAAGAAGCCAAGGTAAGAATATTCTATTTGTTTTTTAGATGTGATAGTTTTCTAAGCACCAAAGGTTTCTGATAAGCGTGATAATTTTAAAAACTGCAATCTTGTGTCTACTATATGAATTTGTACAATTACAGAAGAATTAGGACTGTAATCATATCACTTCTCTGAACATAGTGATTGGATTGAGATTAAAGTAGAACTAAGGGAAGATAGCCTTCAAGAGCCAAAAGAAAGCAGTTCTGCACCATAGATGTAATTTAAACAGGCTCATTTCCCCATCTTTTCTTGTAATCTGGATAGACATTAGCAAATGCTATGACATATATCAGCCGTAACTGCTCAATCCACCCTCCTCTGCTCAGTACCTTAAAACAGAAGAGACCCCAGAATCAAAAACAAAGGGCATCCATGCACCTCTTTTATGGTTTTGACGATCTCAAATTCAGATGATGTATGGAAGTCATAGCCTTCCTTCCGGAGATAGAGGCGAAGAAAACGAGAGACGTCACGGCCAGCTATGTCAATTCGCATAATGGAATGGGGCATTGCAAAACCTTCATAAATAGGTACTGCATGGCTGACCCCATCCCCAGAGTCCAACACCACCCCTGTAGTTCGTCCTGTTGCATAACTACAGAAAGGAGAAAATCAACAGTATTTGACAGATAATCTGTAACACTTCCAAGAAAGCAATTCCCCCAGCATAATTCTATTCTAATGTACCTAGAAATAACTAAACAGCAATCTTTATGATAGAAAATCAGTGATAATAATTGATGTATTATTACATCAATAATGTAATATTGATGTAATGAAACATCAGTTATCATCAAATTAAAACAGAGGAAATTATAAATTCACTATGAAGAAGTGTGGCATTGGGCCAATTCTCCAGAATAATAATAGAATGGATTTTTACTGCTTCTTCTGTATTTGCCTATGATATAAATCTCTTCATTTAATTGTAAAGACATCTTTGAGAAAATCTTTTTTTTTAAATCAAGGTGCATATTTAGTTAGAAATAAATCTCAATGAACAAAATCTATTTGTGTGTGCATGTAGAAAATCTCCTTGATCATTTCATGTACGAAGCAATGCAATAAATTGCAAAAATTAGTTTCTCTTCCAGGTTGGGCTTTAAAAATGGTATAGGCAAAATACTTACAGACTAAGCACAGCTTGCATAGAGATGAATAGAGCTGGCACATTGAAAGTCTCAAAGAAAACCTCAGCTGCTCGTTCACGGTTCTTACGAGGATTCAGTGGTGCTTCCGTCAAGAGCACAGGATGCTAGTGATTAGGAACACAAGTTAGCCATTACTCCATGGTCAGTGGAGACTTCCCAAGTTTTCTAGTATAAAGCTTTAACAGTCTATTTCTTCTTGTGTCTATGCATTTGGAAGGTTGATCTAACCAAAAGGGGATTGTGAAGTAATCCTTATACTAGGACTACCATATTCGAACTGCAAAAATTAAGATGACCATAGATGGTAGCACATAGCACTTTCTAGTATTTTTGGAGTCCAGACATGGTAGCCTTACATATAATAAATAGCTACCCATCATGGATGAGGAATTTGTATTATCAATATATAGTCAATATGACCAATGGTGAGGAAGGCTTGAAAGTTGTAGTTACGAACATTTGCAAAACTATAAGTTCCCCTTCCATTCAGGTATAGGTATATACATATCTCTATAGATTAAGCACTTGAACTTAATAGCATGTCAGCTCTGCCCAGAGCAATATTTGGGTAAGAAACCATGAGAATTGTTATGAGCTGCTACAAAAATAACCTGAGAATTTGGACAAAATAATATGAAAAGTTTTATATCCTTTCTCTTTTAGAAAGAACCTCATGAAATAAAGAAATTTGCCTTAACCTCACTCGTGGATCACAAAGGTAGCAACTACAAAGAGCCTCTATTACCTTCCTCCCTACAATAAAGAATTCAGCTGAAGAAGAAAAGATGAGTTATGCTTTTGCCTATTTCTATTAACAGATACAGGAAGGAGGCAGTTATAGGATCCTGCACAAGCAATAACTTCACCACAATGAATACAAATGCCTATTCCCAATACCCACTTTATTGTTATTAGAAAATTGATGTCTTCTACTATTTGCATTTACCCACCTTTCAGATAGATAAATGAATAGATATTATAAGGCTTAAACTAAGAACTTCCCTTCCCCTCTTCCAAAACTGTCTCAAATGACAAATAGTGCCAATTATAGCACTGATTTTAAAAAAAAATCAATTAGACCAAAATTCATTTGAGTAAGTAGTCAAATAATTGCATTATTAGAATATCAGTATAAGGAATAATCTGAGAGGGCTAAATAATATTAGGAAAGGATGATGTATGCTACCCAAAAATTCAATGGGTAGATTCCCACATCCATTATTTGATATAGGAAGAAAATTTCAAATGAATTTTAGCCACTGCTTCAAACTGACAACAACTTTGCAGAATCTATTATGCTAAAAGAGTTCTTACTAATTATTGTCTGATTCATACAGTAATTCAAATGAGACTAAAAAATGTACGGTGGACACAGATATAAAAATAGCTCTTTTTAAGCACAGGTTTAAATGAATTTTTTTCCTCTTGTAATGGTAGACAGAGGAGCTATTAAGTTGAAAGCCACGGTGGTGCAGTAGTTAGAATGCAGTGCTGCTGGCTACTTCTGCTGCCTGCAGGCTGCCTGCAGGCTGCCTGCAATTTAGCAGTTCAAATCTCACCAGGCTCAAGGTTGACTCAGCCTTCCAGTGGATAAAATGAGGACTCAAATTGTTGGGGGCAATATGAGACTCTGTAAACCACTTTGAGAGGGTTGTAAAGCATTGTAAAGTGGTATGTAAATCTAAGTGCTATTGCTATTGAAAGGCCATGCTTGTGTCCCCTGATATATTAAATCAGAAAATGTTAATCCATTTTTGTTAAATATATTATAATGACTGAAGTCACAGATTACAACATCTTACAATTTTTTGGTTCTGACTTAATGCAATGCATAATTTCAGCCATGACATATTCAATAAACTACTGCTTATTCTCTGCATGAATCTAACCAATATCCCGATTCAGGCTAAGCCAAAATAAATTGGTACATATTCTTACATAATACCTATTCTCACATTGTCAATATGGAGCAAATCGCAATATTGCTTGGCACCATGTATATAAGACTTCAGGTTAGATATGACTATAAATCCCTACTCTTCCTGAAACTCATCACTACATTCAGAAATAAGCTAACAGCAGAAGCTTCACTCCTAGAAATGTATACTCCTAGATAATTTTCTAGACATGGAAGACGATCAATATGCTATAAAATGTATATTCCAGGACCAAAATTTGAATTATAAGCTTTTTTTTTCTCTTACAGTCTTGAATTAATAAACTCTTGGCTGTGCTTTTCCTAGCCATGAGATTGGAATGCACCTGGTGGGCTTATAAAACAGCTGTCTCTGGTCTTTCCAGTTTAATTCTTACCTTGTGAATCTAACCAATAAAATGGTTATCCCTTGTGAAGTGAATTGAACAGAATAAAAAATACTAATTGAATTGGCATTGAGATTGAAAAGCAGATACAGGTTTTTCTCTTATTTGGTACTCTGGAGCTTAGAGAAAGAAAGGTAGCTCACTTCTTCAGAGAATGTCTGGAGTTGATCTTTTGAGTACACGTACTGCCAAATGCGCTCCATATCATTCCAATCCTTCACTATACCATGTTCCATTGGGTACCGTATAGAAAGAAGACCTCTATGTTCCTTAAGAAAATTAAAGAAACAAGATAGCCAATCAGTCAGAGGAGATATATAAACATACATTGAGTTGCTGACAAGATTCCCAAATATAACAACCACTAAATTTACAACGGAAATCACACTTGTAAACATAGAAGAAATGTGTTCATCATGCAACAAACTTTTATTTTTATCATAACAGCAACTGTGTGGTTGATATAGATGCATTCATAATGCATATGTTTCATTCTGTATAGATATATGTTTATTATTACTATAATCCATTTGAGTTCATTCAGAAATACAAATATAAGTCTAAGCCAGGGATGGGCAAACTACGGCCCGCGGGCCACATCCGGCCCGTTGGTCTGTCCAATCCGGCCCGCCCCTGAAAAAAAATAGCTGGGCTATTACCCTGCGCGCGTGGCCCCCAAAGCTGCAAAACAGTGAGGAGCGCTCTCGGGGTAGGAAAGAAAGAAGAACTTTGCAAAGGCCTCGGCTGGGAGTTCGAAATCACCTTCGAGTGCGACCTCTCCGAAGGTGAGTCCCGCCATCCCCTTTTTTTCCAGGGCTTCCAGGCTTAAACTTTGCAAAGGCAAAGTTTGCAGGCGGGAGCGTCTTCCGGCCGAGGAGCGGGAAGGGTTCCGCCCGGTGGGAGGGCGGGCTGCTTGGAGCGGGCTGCTTGGAGCCACCTAAAGCTAGGCCGCTGCTGGTGGAGCCTTGCCCTGCCTTGGTGCCCGTTTCTCGGCTCGGCGGTCCTGCTCGGGCGGCACTTTAAAAGCCTGCTCCCAGCACCCGAGCAACTTCCCAGCAACTTGTGGCTTCCTTTTTCCTCGCGGGTGCTCGGCTTGGCCCCGAGCCGCGTGGCGAAGGGGAAACCCGGAGCACTGCCGGGTCACCTCCTCCAAGCAGCCCGCCCGGCTGGAACCCTTCCCGCTCCTCGGCGGGAAGATGCTCCCGCCTGCAAACTTTGCCTGTGCAAAGTTTAAGCCTGGAAGCCCTGGAAACCCGAGCAACTTCCCAACAACTTTCGGCTTCCTTTTAACTCGCGGGCGCTCGCGCCTGGCCCCGAGCCACGCGGCGGAGGAAGCCCGGTGGGCGGGCAGGCTGCTTGGAGGAGGCGACCCAGCAGTGCTCCGGCAGCAGCAACAGGCAGTTCCGCCCGGGCTCCGCTCAGGTGTCCTGAGGTGGGGCTGTCAGGAGTTGCTACCGCCGGCGCAGCTCAGCGCGCTCCAGTCCCGCGTTGCCTTGGGAAGGAAAAGGCAAAACCAGGAGCCGCTGAGCCTGAGCCTCCGGTGCCGCTGCTGCCGTTGCAAAGCACCGCCGCGGCTCTTTTTGCCTTTCCTTCCCGAGGCAACGCGGACTGGAGCTGCGGAGCCGCGCCGGCGGTAGCAACTCCTGACTCAGGGGGCCTCCGAGGGGAGGGGAAGGAGGTGAAGAGGGGGGAAAGGGTGGGGGCGATTCCCAAAAAATCTTGTGCTGACCCGGCCCGTCTGTCAAATTTTAAAAGTCAATGCGGCCCCCGAGCCAAAAAGTTTGCCCACCACTGGTCTAAGCAAATGGCTAGAACCCAATCTGTTTATTAGGAGGAACATAGCAACGATAAATATCGGACTCTGTTTAGTTGAAAAGCATAGGCTGTTTCTCAATTTCTGGTGACGCTAAAAAAAGAATAAAAATCCAGTCAAATCAATATAGTGATCTTACCTCTGCTTTTGGACCAATGAAAATGTCACCTTCCAAAGCTCCAGCCATAACTCGGACATGCTTTGGTCTGCCAACACTGAAATAAGTACCACAAAAGGGAAAAAAACAGATCTGAGTTCAAGTATTCACTCAGGAAAGGCCATTCTAGAATTGTTAGATTAAGGTGCTGCAGCCTGAACTGAGTGGTTGAGTTTAATATCATAGGATGTTTTATTTTATCCCTGGTTATTAAATAAGCACAATGCACACATCACATTAATGCTTAAATCTGGTTCATGCTACAGAACGAATCCAATATCAAGTATCTTCAAAATCCACCATAGGATTAATGAAGAAAGTACTTTGTTCTGCTTCTTTATAATAAGCTAAAGGATTCTAATTTGCTGCAAGCAGCAAATTGTAAATATCCTTAAAATTCCAAATCCATGAGAAGGTATTTCTGAGCCTCTCCAAACCCTCAGTATTAAGGGATTCTGCATCCTATAGGCCACCTAACAGCCTAACTGAAGCTATGCACAAAAAATGTGTGTGTTCAACTGCCAGAGCCAGCATAAATTAAAAGTCTCAGGCTGCTTCTTGCAAAAAATGTCCACAGTAGGAAATTATGGATCAGCAGCCAAAATTATGAGAATACTTACTAGTTTGGAAAACAGTATTTAGGTATTTGATCACCTGCAAAGCCAGCTTTAATCATGCCAGAACCCTGTTGGGATAAAAAACAAAGACCATCAGGTGAAATGAGATAATTATTCATGAGCATCTTGGCTCCAAAACTATGAACACACAACAGTCCAAATTTAGCACCAGTCTTCTTTTTGAGACCCTTCAATGAAAACTTCACCCAATAAATTCCAGGATTAAAACTGTATGACCTGTTAGTGAATCTACGTGACCACTAGATGGAGCACATTCCTTTATCACACTTATGCAGCCTCAGACCACCCAAGAATAATTTCTTTGTGTGGGACAAAAGGTTTTAGCTTGGAACTAGATAGTAAGACAGAAGTACAAGAAACAGGAAAGATCCAGTAAACAGCACTGAATCACATCACCCTAATAACTTACAGAACACTGAAGCATTTGCCCCTCTGTATACATCTTTAGGAATTTATGAAAATAATATGCCAGATGCAGCTCGGTTCAAATAGCAAACTTGCCAGGTTGAAATCGTGCTGGCTTATTTAGGACTCAGTGGCAGGATTTGCAGGAGATGTTAAAACTTTAGTAAGTAAATAATGGTTAATTCGACTGTGGATAAACATGCTATGTGAATATAGCTTTGAAAGTAATAAAATTTCAAGTGAGTCAAACCAGAATCCTGGTGAATTTATGCACATGTTCATATACTTTTCTAAGCAATAATAGAGAAATTATTTGCAATTGCCTTCTTCTAAGATTTTTTAAAACTTGTCTATGATAATTTACAGCAAACTTTGAATAATAAAAAGTAACCTATCTACTGTGTTGTGTAAACAGGTCTTTAAAATAAGTTCTAACAGCTGTGCTGAACAAAATCAAATATCTTAATTAAGGTCTTTGACCAGCTTTTACAATTAAAAATACAGTAAAACAAAGGTTTAACACAACTATTAGTCATTAGGGAAGAGGAAAAAATAATGGGACAGTACAACAGCATGTCTAATTAAACATTTTTTGTGAAGTTGTGTGAACTTGGTAAAAAAAAGAATGGCCACCTTATATATGTGTTGGGTTAGTGTCCCTTAAAAAAATAATAAACATAAAATTTACCTGCGTGGCCTTCATGTTTGGAAATGATTGGTGCAATCAAAGCCTATTTTGGGGCATTGTACAAGGGGCATTGTATGAAAACATGGGTGAGTTTCTACCTTCCTAGAACCACAAGGTAGTTCAAGTCTCTGTGAATAAGCGATCTCCATGAAATCTTCCAAGTGGGGCCAATGTGACCGCATCAAAACAGGCTCTAGAAAAGGCCCATCTAATTTTGCTTAGTGTTAAAACTGTTGGAAGTATCCCGCAATGGAGGACTTGTGATAATCTAAATGCCGATAGGATTCAGGGCACTAGTGTTAAATGCAGAACAAAAAGATTCTAACAGTCTTCCTGAAATTAAAGAAAGGCAGAAACAGATTAACTTGTACAGGGAAGGAATCCATCTCACCACAGAAAAGGCTCTGCTCCCTATTCCCAACTACCTAGCCTTTTTCAACTAATTTAGCATACAGAAGAATCCCTGAACCACATCATATAGTAACACTACAGACCTATTCTTCTAGCAAGCAGTTTTTCCTATAACCTGGTTGTAAACCATGTGGAAATTTATAGGTACAAAATCACTATTTTGAATTGTACCAGAAAACAAAAAAGGCTGCTGGGCAGTGAGTTTATGACCCCAAACTCCATAAATGGTTGAACGTAACATGGAAATCTGAGGGTTTACTGAGATGAATACTAATTACTAAATCCTATCTTCCAGGGTTCAAAGATGTATGCATCACAGCAGTATCCATTAAAAAAAAAAATTCAGAATAAACGCTTTGGATCACAAGCGCAGCCCTTGTCTACTGGTATTTACTGAACTGATTTGAGGGGTTCTTGGCGCTCTCTGAGCTTGGCTGTTTTCTTGCAGACGGTTCATTACCCAAGCTAGGTAAACATCCTTCATTAGTGCTAGCCTAGACTAGCTCCAAATATTCTCTTTTCTTGACCCTTCCTTTCACAGGCTTTTGCATAAGCTTGGGGGGAAAATTGCAACGTTTAATCATACGAGCTTGATTCTTAATGCGACGTTGTTTTTTTTCAGGGTCACAGAGAAATCTGAAAAAAAAAAACGAGAGAAAGAAGCCTGGACTGGATCTTTAAAAAAAAAAAAAAAAGGTTTCCTCACTGCACTCCCTGTTTTACAGAAAGAGCAGCGCTAGCTATACACAGCAGTAAAAATACACCAAGGCAAAAATGAAGGATTGCTAGGCAGTTTTCCGCGGGCCCAGCTACCCAACCCAGGCCATTCTCTCGCACGCTTTGACAGAATGAGCGGGTCAGAACAAAACGGAGCCCTTAAAGGTCGAAAAGAGCGAGGAGCGGAGCAAACGCGCCAATAATCGCGCACGAAGTCTCCGAAAAGGCGGGGCGATCCCCCTCGCGAAACGCGAACCGATGACGCTGCAACGGGAATCTGCCGAGGGGGACCAATCAGAGAGCGAGGAGCTCAACAGGGCGTGGATTTACCTGCTCTGTTGTTCTGCGGGCTGCGCCGTTCTACTGTTGAATGGCAAAGGCACCGACCAACGGGAACGTGGGCCTGGGTCATCGAGGAGGAAAGAGCCCAACTTCGGTGGGCGATGGCGAGGGACAGAGGATTGCCCGAAGGCGGGGCGGAAACAGAAAACCACCGGCTAACAGATCCGCTGACTGGTTTCTATGAGGAGCAAAATGCCCACCGTGCCAATCTCCCCCGCCCACACCTTCTCACACCGCAGAGACAGAATTACGCTCGGACTCACATTATCAATCACCACCGGCTGATTCGCGATCACATCGTAGGATTCCATGGCGAGCGCCTATGCGCCGCCGGCGACACCCACTTCGGTTACTGCCAAGCAAGCGACAGCTCAGGGGGCAGAGCGCATGCTCAGAGCACAGGCAAAGCTTGCCGGGAAAGTGAGTTTCTATAGAAATTACCATATCTGGCGCTTACCCCCCCTCCCCCAATGAGTGGGTGGATGAATGGTTGAATCTATTTATTTGTTCTAGTAAGTTAGAGTACCGATTTGCAAAACTATTTTTGTCCTGGAAAGGAATAAAAGGTATTTATAATCAATGAAGAAATCGTAAGATTTTTGATATCAGCATATCAGTTTTAAAAAAACCCTTTCACACGCATATTGAATGCTGTATGTGCTGGTGCAGATATACTGTATATAATATATTAGGGTTGCGATATTTAGTCATAAAGAAATCCAGAAAACTCTAGCCACTTTGCAGCCATCTAGTGACTATATGAAATATTTGGAGACCAGTTATGATAGGGCTAATGTACCTTTCATTTTTTTCAAGTGTTTAGTGGTCCACTTAATATAAATTCCAATGCAAATACAGCGATTATCCCTTTATTTGGATTCTTGTAGCTTTTGCCCTTTTACTATGCAAGTAAAGGACTGTTATAATACATTTGTAGATTTCACTAATTTTGGGGGGCTGAACTGCTTTCACTTTTGATATGGGGGAGGGAAAGAAAAAATTAGGTCTTATCAGGACAAAAAGTCAGAGGATGCTAATATCTTTTGGATGGACTGCATTCAATTATTTTATTTCAGTTCACAGAAGGAATTATACTTCTCTTCTATGGAAACGTTTATATGGTCCACTGCAGTGATGTGAACAAATGTGACACCTAAAGTAAAGCCCCTCTTAGTTGCCACATTCATTCATAACTTTAACTGAAATGCATCCAGTTGGGCTGCACATACTTTAACAACTGGTTTGCTGAAAATGTGAGTGTGTGTGCGCACACCCCCTTCAGAATTCCCCATATCTTTGGAATTCTCTGAGTAGAGAACATAAGATGAACCATCCTTTTAAAAATCTCACATATATACATCTATTAAAGAGGTGGAGGCAGAAAATTGCACAATACATGTTGAAAGGACTCCCCAACTGCAAGCAATTTTTAAGACAAATCCAGCCTAAGCTACTGGTAGTATTAAAATGTATTTCCCAATGATTTGTTAGGAATATAATCCTCATAATTCTGTATGAGTGTGTGGTTAGATTTTCACATTTTAAACAAGAATCTAATGGTTAATAAGTCACAATGATTTTATTTGCTGTAGCACACTAAGCACAAACAAGCATATTTATATAAAGATTACATATATAATTACATTTATTATATTAGGTATGAATCACAGCACTTGAATAAATAGGGGTGGTTGACTGGGGAAAAAGGCCTCATTCCATGCTATCCATCTCCTTGGTTCTGGTTTTTGCATTAGTTTTAAATTTTTAATGTGCACAAATTTAAATTATTAATTGCTTTTCTATTCATCCTTTTACCATTCTATAAACTCCCCAGAATAGCCCTACCGGGGAGATGGACAACATTCAACGTAATAGAATAATTTTATTATAACTTTAAATGTATGCAATAAAATGACATTTCGTTGCATATAGGGCCTCTCAAAGGATCACTACCTCCAATATACTGTTTCTATACTGCAATCGTGGATGATTCCTTAGGAGATAAAACTCTCTTCATCCTAGGCTGGATTCATACAAATCTTTTTTTAAACTCGGATTTGATAAAGGAAGCAGAGCTCCCCTGGATACACACACATGGCAAGCTATGTCCCAAAGGTGCTTTTTTTTCTAGAGGCAACTGAACTTTCCCAGAAAGTCCAGTTACTTCTAGAAAAAAAAAAAGCACCGTTTGGACAACCATAACCTGGATGCCTGAGAATCCCCATAGACACATTTCAAGCTAGCAATTCAATGACGGCTTGCCGCGCGACATCCCTCCTTCTGCCCACTCCGGGCAAGAAAGCGTCAGCAATGCGAGCTAAGCGACGCCAGAGGTCAGAAACGCGTCGGCGGAGAAGGGGGTGGGACACCGGGTGGAGGCGAAGGTGGGATTATGTCAGCCTCGTCTTCCACTACAGTGTGATTGGCGAAGTCGGTGGCCTATCAAGACTGGAGTCGGGGTGAGTGGGGGGGGACGCCTTTCCCCTGCTCCTGCTGCTGGGCCCTGCCGGGGTCGCGAAAGGAGTTTGGAGCGACCTTTGGTTTGTCTGCGGGGGTCGGGATCGTCCCGTCCCCCCCCCCCCCGCCACCCGCTCCGAGCGACGTCGCTTCCCTCCGTCCTTCACGGGTTCCCTCATGGAGACCGTCGCCCCCGTTGCTCCTGGCCCCGGAGCGGGACCGTTTCCCTCGCTTTTCCCCCCGGGGCTACACGGGATCTACGGCGAGTGCCGGCGACTGTACCCGGAGCAGCCCAATCCCCTGCAGGTCACGGCGATTCTCAAATACTGGTGAGTGGGAAGGGTGGAGAAGGAGCTGGTTCCGATTCGAAGGCTTGTTCCGCGGGTGACTTCGGGGAACGATCGCGGCATTTTGGGAAAGAGGCCTCGGGGTCTCCTGACCGAGTTTGGGCCTGGGCGAGGGGGACCGGTGGGCGACAAAGGGCGAGGGGTCTGGCTCCTTGGACGCGGTCCGCCGAGGTTGGAAAGGTGATAAGTGTGCGCGCCCGCGCGTGTGTGTTGTGAAGGAGGATCTGTCGGAGAACTGGGAGTGGCTAAGAGTAGTAGAAGGGTCTTAAGTTTTGGGGTCGCTTGTGGTACAGTACTTGGGTCGGAGATGGTTGTTTTGGGGGAGAGGAGGAAAAGTTGTTGGAGCGGAAGATACCTTATTAGAGCACCATGGCATCATGCTCAAAACCTTGTGGCAGCGGTTTGGGAGTTGTGGTCCAAAAACGGTGAAATGAGACGGGATTCTGGCCTGCATTCAAATCTAAATCCTGCCCGGTTGAAACCCAAGTTTTAAAAATGACTCCGAATTTGAACAGTGATTTTACCAGTTTATAAATTGTAATTATTTATGGGTTAATATCCTGATTCATGTCTGTGTATGAAGAATAGGGGAGTGTTTGGAGAAACAGCTTGAGCGGATAAAGGGTTTACATTTTGTTATGGTGCAACATAGATTGAAAGAGGAATTGTTCTTAAATTTTGCCATACTTTGAATAAATATAAGAAACTATTGGAAGCCCGAAGACCTTTATTTTTAGTAAGGGCAATATTGATGAGGTTCTGCAATTTTCATAAATGAATGCATGTCTTTTGAGACAGTCCTTTATATTCATTACATCTTTAAGAGTTGGCTTTTGCATATTATTGCTAGCAGTAAAGTGAGTGGACAGATGCTTTCCCTTGCTAAATATTAAATATTTAAATAAATAAATAGTTAAATATTTAACATTTAACTATGTTCCACACTACTTCTATTTCTTTTCTCATCTTATCATATGCAGTGAGATTCACACACATATTTTTCCTTTTGGCTTAAATCATGTCTGAGTCTTAGTGTGTCCATCTAATGTTACACATAGCTTTAAGAAAAAAACAAATATGTTGTGTGAGCCCAATCTTTATGTTACTTTGCTTGTGTTTCAGTATTGAGTACACTTTCCCAAATAGATAATTTCTGAAATTGTGAAACTCTATGTTTTCAGGTTGGATTATTTGTTTTGCTGATGTAGTTAGGCAGCAGTTGTGTCTATACATGAAGCATCTACTCTTTCCATTAGCAGTGGTTTCATTCTCAGTCATATCATCTCAATTTTTAAAATATACGTATAATCAAAGTGTTACTGCCTCTCCCAATAATGTGCTTTCAAAGTGGCAGCCTGCCTGGCAGCTGTCAGTGACAGCCTGGCAGCTGTCACTGCAAAGCTGTAGGAATGCTGCCTGGCTTGTCAATTCGCAATATAACCAAGGCAATTATTATTATTATTTATTATTACCTTTATTGTATACAATAACCTGTATACAATGAGAGCGTCTGAGCCTCCCTTCGTGCACCCTCCCCCAAACACAACTCACAATGAGGACAGAAGTCCCTAACCCAGTCCCAATCTTATTACACTATGTGACCTTTTTGCACAACGCGCCAGCCCCGCAACTCTATCATACAATGTTGACATGAAGTTATTTTCTATTCAGAAGTCTTACAGCCCATGGGTAGTCAATGATTTCATAAATTGTCTGGTACTGGTCACCTATGGTTTAGGCCAAATTAGGTTAGTTTGTGCTTCACAGACATGGCCAATGTTCTGCACATACCGTGACTGCCATGGAAGAAATAGCTGGAGAAAGGGAATTGAAGTATTGTAATCACATTTCTGGATTGAAATAGTGCTATCAATAAATAGTAGGAAAAAACCTGAAGTTGAGAAAGATGAGTTTGCTTGGACTTATAAATGTTTTGAATTCAAATATTGCTGCTGTTTAATACCAAGGTCATGAAGAGTTTGGGACCATGGAAATAAGAATACTTCTGTAACAGGTAGCCCTTGACTTATGTCTGGTTGCTAAGTGACTGTTCGAAATCACAGTGGACCCCGAAAAAGGGACTTCAGACCCGGATTCAAAGTTCTGATGTTCCCTTCCCTTCAGAGAAAGGGCCTGGTAATCTGTCCTTTACTTGTCTTGATTACTGAAGAAGATTTAATATTTTTATATTAGTTAGTAGTATCAGCTTAATCCTCTGTGTCTGTTGATTTCCAGAGCCAAAGTGCTGTGATTGTCCCAGGTGGAGCTGCCTGTTACTCCTTTTTCTCATTAGTCTCTTCAGTGATGGACAACTCTGTGAATTAAATACTTACTTAATGTGAGCCTGGAATCAACCACAGCCTGTAATTTTAGACTTAGTTTCACTCAAAGGATGCTTTGGGAAACTATTGAGTAGCTAGGTTTATTATATTTGAAAAAATTGTTAGTTTGCAAATAGATATCAACAAAATCTTAAGGATAGCATGTCTGCCTTGATTGTAGGGTGTGTCAAATTTTTCAACTTTCAATTTCCAAACAATAGGGGTTCTCAAAAATTGTGACATGCTTTGGGGATTGTAAAGATATTTTGATTATTTTAATATAATTTAGATGTGCTTGGTCAGTAACTATATACATATCATAACTTTTTAACATTTTGTTGATTTCATTCAGTAACTAGGATGAGCTAATTGAACACTACATAATTGCAGTACTACTTTATTTTTAATTTTTTCATATATAAATTTAGGGAAACAGAAACCAGAATCAGATAATTCTCCTCCATGCTGCATCGAGAGCCCAGGATGGGGTTGACTCCTTCTTATGATGTCATTTAGCTGAGTCTGTACTAAGATATAAAAGCCAGCCCCCGGGAGAGACCCCAGCTTTTGACTCAGCTCCTTTCAGTCAGTAGCTGTGTCTCTGAAACCGTTCTGTTAGATAGCAATCACCAGCGATCTTCAGGACTTTTTTTCCTCGCTTCAAGCAGCTCCCAGGGATCTGGGCAGCTGCTCTTCCAGGAGAGCAGGGCTCTCTCTTCCGCAACGTTGGGAGCAGCGTTGCCAGAGCACTGTGCAGGCAAGCTGGGCAGCGTCTGGATACCTCCCCCACGCCTGCGGTTTGAGGGATCGTAAAAACGATTGGCAAACCGATAACAGCGCCAGCCAGCTGATCGTGTGGCCGGCAGCTGTGTTTTCCTTTGCTGACTTTGCTTGGGGCTCTTTATAGCCTAAGGAGTGATTCTTCGATCTCGGAGCCTGTTTCCCCTAGTCAGTGGCCATTTTGGATTGAAGCCTTCCACCACGAGGTGAGCGGCCATTTTGTAAGCCCGGGGGCCATTTTATACCCTAAAGGACTTAATAAGAATTTCTAAACAATTTCTTTCCAACAAAAGAGCGTTTATTCTACAAATGGAGCAAGATAAGGCTCAGACAGAGCTCCCCCCCCCAGTGGAACAGTCTCTTAAGCCCAATAAGAGAAAAAGACGTAGGCAACATACCTAATCAGTCCAGAGGGAGGTGGCTGCTAAAATCAGAACTAAGGATCTGGCCCCTAAGAAGGCAAATCAGGCTGAGTTGAAGGCAGAGAAGCGCAGACATGCGGCCCTAGAGAGGCAGTTCAACAGAACTATTCAACAAAAAAGACTGCAACTACAGCATGTTTCATGTGATACCCGTGGGCCCCAGCCAAGCCCTCCCAGGGGAGGAGAAGTTATCCATGAGCCTTTCCATCCTCCATCCTGGTCTCCTGAGGCTTTTGCAGAACAATCAGATCCTCAGGATCTCAGCAGATCTGGGCCCTATTTCCAACAGGCTTCTGGGCCCTATGCTCCTCCCTCTCCCTCCAGGCCTCGAACCTCTTCTCAATCTAGGCCTGAAACCACTTTCACTCCCACAGCAGCGGCCTTTGGCCTTCTGTCTCTACCTTTGAGCATACATCAGGGGATATCCAAGATGTTGTCTCATTGACCATTAGGCAGGGATTGGCTGAAGGCTTCAAGCAAATTCTTTGACCTCTGGAAAGGGTTCAGGCCCTTCTCCCTTCTCAATCTATAAGTTCCTTGCCTCATCACCCTGATTTACACAGGGCCCAGGACCTCAGGGCCCATTCTTCTCTACCAGACTGGGAGGAGGTTGATGAGGAAGGAAGGGCTTCACCATCTGAACACAGTTACTCCTCTCATTCAGAGCATGAAGAGGGTGAGATTTTTGACCAAAATCTTTCAGAGGAAGAGGATTCTCGCCCAGAGCAGACATCCTCTGCATTGGTCTTCAAACCTGCTCTCTTCAGGCCATTACTCAGCAAGACTTTGGTCACTGCCAAGCTGTCGCGGGAGGAAGTGGCTCCTGAGCCACAAGGAAATCCCTCTAGCCAAGGAGACTCATTCTTCTCCAAGCCTGTAGTGCATGCAGAGGTTTTGCCTTCTCCTACTTTGTTCCTGGACATGGTCAAGGAACAGTGCACTTCCCCTTCGGCAGGTCCTCACCCATCTTCTCTGGATAAGCATTTCTACAACGTCAGCGCAGCCCTGGACAATGCCTTGGCAGTGCCTTCTGTTGACATTCCGGTTCTGGCCTCGTTTACATCTTCTGGCACTCCCACGGAACCAGAAGATATCCTGAAACCAGATGATAAACGTTCCGAACAGACCCTCAAGCGCAATCACCAGGCCGCTGCATGAGCTGTTCGGGCTTCAACAGCAGCATCCTTTTTCACGAGGGCATCCATACGGTGGCTGCGCCAACTGCAGAATAGATTGCCTGCTTCTGACCTTCGGTCTTACCAAGACCTTAATAAGATTATAGCAGCGGCGAAATTCATTGCGGATGCCACTCTCATTTCCACCAAAGTTGCATCTAGGGCCATGGCATCTTCAGTAGCAGCAAGAAGACTTTTATGGCTCTGAAATTGGCAGGGGGAGTCATGCCGAAAATTGAAGCTGGCTTCAGTTCCATTCGCAGGCAATAAGCTTTTTGGCGATGCTCTGGAACCTTATCTCATTGAAACCAGAGATAAACGTAAAATTCTCTCTTCCTCTGGGAAGAAAGCCGACTATCACCCTGCTCCTTATCACCCTCCTGCCTTTCAAGCGGAGACCTCATCCAGCTTTCCCTGCTCTCAGAGGTCGTACTCCCAACGCCAAGACCAATGTGTGGAAGCATCTGGCAGGCAACAACCTTCTCCTAGTAAATGGCCCTTTCGGGGGAGAGGGGGTCGTTCCTTCCGTTGCTCTAAGTAATCCCTTGTTCTCCCCACTCATCAGAGGTCACCTAGCCTTCTTTGCCTCCAAATGGGAGGAGTCAATGACAGACACCTGGGTGCTCAGCACTATTAGGTCAGGGTTACAATTGGACTTCCTAATGCCACCCCCAGAAAATTTTTTGATCTGTCCTGTCTCTTGGGACATTTCAAGACAAGCCCTCATGAATCAGGCCATTCAACACCTTCTTGAAATCAGGGCTATTCAACCTGTTCCCCCCTCTCAACAGGGACATGGGTTTTACTCTCGCCTTTTCATCATTCCCAAAGCCTCGGGGGGGTGGGGGTGGCGAGCCATCCATAATCTAAAATTTCTCAACCAATTTGTAAAATACAGGCAATTTAAAATGCAGACTCTGCATTCTATTTTAGAGAGTGTTCGGGAGGGTGACGTCCTCTCTTCCATTGATCTCACAGAGGCTTACCTCCACATCCCCATTTGGCATCATTATCGCCAGTTCCTGTTCTCAGAATACCCATTACCAGTATCAAGCACTTCCCTTTGGCCTCTCATTGGCTCCAAGGGTCTTCACAAAGGTTCTGGCAGCATTGATGGCATCTCTGTGTTCTGTTCCAGTGAGGATCCAGTGCTACTTGGGCAAACATTTTGATTCTGTCCTCCTCCATCTATGGGGCCCATCGGGATCTGCAAATTACCCTGTCATATCTCCAGAGCCATGGATTTTCCATCAACACCAAAAAGAGCCAGCTCTCTCCCACAACCAAATTGCAACACTTGGGAGCAGTCATCGATACCATGTCGTGCCAGGTTTTCCTGTCCCCAGCTCATGGAAAGAGCCTTGCAGAGATCATCAGCCAGATCCAGCAACATCAAACTGTCCCCCTGTCGCTGCTGTCCAAACTTCTGGGGAAGATGGTCTCCTGTATTGGCATTGTCCCATGGGCTCGGCTCCACTCCCGACCACTCCAATGGTTTCTGCTTCCCTACCAACGAGCAGGAACCAGCCACTCATCCATCAAGGTCCCGCTCCCGCCACAAATCCGGAGATCACTCAATTGGTGGCGTTCCCATCAATCTGGAAGGGACTCCTGTTCAGGGATCCAGACAGGCTAGTGATAACCACCGATGCCAGCCTCCTGGGTTGGGGTTCCCATATGTAGGGCCAGATAGCTCAGGGCGTTTGGTCCAGGTCAGAGCAGACTCTTCCCATAAATTGGCTAGAGCTCAGAGCCATTTTTCTGGCTCTCAAGCATTTCAGGCACTTAGTGACCAGCTCTCACGTTCTAGTCCTTACGGACAACATGGCCGCAAAGACTCATGTCAACCAGCAAGGGGGGATGAGGTCCAAAGCCCTCATGAGAGAGTCTGTACAGTTGGGGTTATGGGAAGAGAAACACCTGTTGTCGATCTCGGCGGACCACATCTCCAGGGTCAACAACTCCCAGGCCGATTAGCTCAGCAGGAGCCTAGTCGACCAGGCAGAATGGTCCATTCCTCCATCTCTATTCAGGGACCTTTCCCTCAGATTCAGAACACCGGAAGTGTATCTCTTCTCCACTCCTCAAAACGCCCAAGTCACCAGATTCTTCGCCAGGTTTCCTTGCCAGGGAGCGGAGGAGACCAATGCTCTTCGGAGCAGATGTCCCAAAGGTCTCCTCTACGCTTTCCCCCCGCTTCCCATCATTCCGGCAGTAATTCGGAAGATGTTGGAGGAATGAGCGGAGCTCCTCCTCCTGGCACCCTATTGGCCAAGGAGGTCCTGGTTTGCGGACCTAGTTAATCTATCTGTGGTTTCTCCTTGGAGGATCCCAGCCCATCTAATCTGGTCCCTCCTTGCCTGCTGACATGAGCCTTGGCTGCTATATTTTCTGTCATGACTAGCATATGGGACCCTGACACTAGGTTCTGGAAACTTCTCAGGGTGCGAAAAATAACCCTGAGCTCCAGGAAATTGATAGGAAGGGACCTGTCTGAAGATGGCCAGAGTGCTTGGGCCATCCGGCCCTGGGCATGTGCTCCCCAGCCATGAAGGCTGGCGTTCATGGTCACCACAATTCTGTCTTTCACCATAAAGGGATGACCCTTTGTGATGGCCTGGGACTGCCACCATCGAAGGACCGAAGCACCTGTGGAGAAAGCAGCACCCTGTGGGCAGAATGACTGATGCCCTCTCTTTGGAAGGGGAGGAGGAACCACTGCAAGGATAGTGCATGTAGGCATGCCCATGGCACAACTTCAATGCAGGAGATCATCTTTCCAAGCAACTGGGACAGGAGGGAGTGTGGAACGGAGTGACTTAGTCGAATTCTGTTGATCAACTCTGTGATACTGTCTTGTTAGTCCTGTGAAAGGAAGACTTCACAGCTGGCTGTGTCGATGATGACCCCGAGGTGCCATAGTCGGGTTGTTGGAGAAAGATAGATCTTGATCAGGTTGATGTTCCTGCAACACCTGCATCGTGATTTGAAGATCTTGTTCGGCTGCCTGGATGGAGGTAGATTGAATCAGAATGTTGTCCAGGTAGCATTGGACCCTCACAGGTAAGGCTCAGAGGAAGGTGGCCAATGCTGCCAGGACCTTAGTAAAAACCCTTGGTGCTGATGAAAGGCTAAATGGTAGGGCCTGGTATTGGAAGTGCTCATTGCAATAAGAAAAATGGAGGAACTGGCGATGGGGAGGCCAAATTGGGATATGGAGGTAAGCCTCTGTGAGGTCTATGGAAGAGAGGAGATCACCCTCTCGGATGCTCTGAAGAATAGAATGTAGGGTCTGCATCTTAAAACGCCTGTATGGGATGGATTTGTTCAGGAGCTTGAGATTGAAGATTGCTGCCCACCCCCCTGAGGCCTTAAGGATAACAAAGAGGAGGGAGTAGACGCCCGACCCCCACTGATCCCATGGAACTCTTTCTATGGCCCTGATGTCCATCAGGTGGTGGATAGCTGAGTCCATCAGAGCCATCAGATGTGTCACTAGAGGTTGGACAGCTGACGCAAAAAGATGGAGGGGGGGAGAGAAATTCAAGTCGAAGATCCGATGATATTGTCCTGATGACCCAGGCGTCGTTTGTTGATTCCTCCCATCTGGATTTAAAAAGGTCAAATGACCTCCGATGGGAGGGGAGTGGATGCAGTTACTTAAAGCACCTGAATGAATGACCTCTCCCTTGAAAGGGCTGCTTACCCGAGAATTGTTGTTGTTTGGGTTGGTGGTCCTGCTGTTATTCCCAACGAGGGGGATACATTGTCTGGTTGCAACTGAAGTGAGGGTGTTGACTGGCCTGAAGATTTGCGTTCTGGGGTACGTGGTGCGTGGAAAATCTGATCCCTTGGAGGAAGTAGATAGCACTTTTCTCTTGTCTCGTGTTTCCACCATGTACACCTCTAAGGCTGCTCCAAAGAGGTTTTCTCCTGAGCAAGGGACCACCGCCAACTTCCACCTACGCTTGGAGTCGATTTACCAGTTGCACATCCACAGCAGGTGCCTGGCAGACATGGAAGAGGCCATTGCCTTTGCGGCGAATTTGGCCGAGCTTAAAGTGGCATCGGTGGTGAACTCGGCTGCCACTATTATTTTGTTTAGGTCCTGGTGGGACCTAACATTGGCAATGGGAACTCTGTCCTGAAGTTGACGCAACCAGCGAATAGACGACTTGGTAAAAAACGAGGACGCAGTGGAAGCTTTCATGGCCCAAGCTGCGGCCTGGTGTGAGCGCTTCAGAGTTTGTTCTGACTTTTTGTCCTACAGTCGTAAAACATCCTCCGGTTCCGTAGGGGTGCCTGAGGAAGCAAAGGTAGCTACCACCGGGAAATCTACTGCTGGGAATGTGTTAGCCAAGGAGCGACCTACATTAAAGAACCTCTTGTCCTGGGAAGAAGGGCGAGGCCCCAACAGGGGGTTCTCACACTGGTCCTTTACTACATCCAAGAACAACAAGGGAGATGGGAGAACCTCATTTTGGACCACCGGTTTGGAGAATAGTGTGTCTCCCTGGCTAGAGGGGCTAGCCTGTGGTTCCGAGGCCACATCTTCTGGGCTTAACTGGGCTGTAACCAGAGCCTTCTGTAGTAAGGGCTGAAACAAGGAGGGCTTAAAGATAGCCGTTGTGTACGGTTGTTCTAGTTTGGTTTCCTCTTCGTCGGAGATGAAGGGGTCTTTAATTTCCCCCTCTTCATCCTCTGAGGAAGTACCCCATTCAGGAAGTATCCCGGCTATAAAAATGATGAGGGGCATACATGGGTTCTGAAGTGGGGACCTCCCTCCGTGGGGGATGGTTACCCTGACAGAAGGAAGAAAGGATACCCGAGCCTCCGCCCCGGGGGTGGAGGAGGTGTTTGAGACCTTCAGCAGTGCCCTGTCTGACTGCCACCGAAACTACTTCCTGGTTGTCTTGGGGCCTGTTCTCCCAGGGAGGAATTATCATCTGGGGCCTAGTCACAGAAGGGATAAGGTTAGCTTCCTTCCTAAACCTGTAAACCCCTAGGGGCAAAGCCTGCTGAGGGTTAGGTGTAGCTGTGTTCCGGGTAGGTGGCCTGTAAGAAGGGCCTGACAAACTCAGGTCCTGGGGAAGGTCGTCATCCTGCCTTTCAGGTGACCAGTTCCATAGATGGCTAGCCGGACTTCCATCTGCCCTCTCTGTGCCTACAGCTTGTTTTTGTAATTGTTGAGTATTTTTTGCAAATTGTTTCTTTAAAGCCTCATGTCTTCTTTTTTCTGCCCTAAGTTCAGACTTGGAGGCCTTCTTGGGGGCTAGGGCCCTGGCCCTGATCTTGCTGCGGCCTCCCTGTTGTCTGAACGGACTTGTGGTCGTTTTCTTTTCATAACCCTTTTGGGGGCTTGAGAGGTCTGAATGCTCTGCACGCCTGATGGTCCTGGCTGGGCCCAATCTATTTCCATTGCTCAAGGAAGAAACACCGGAGGTGTTGTCAGCTCCTCCTGATGGTGTTTTCCGAGCTAGATGGCCAGGAGAGAGATAGGATCACTGCCTCAGGGCCCACTAAAAAATGGCGCCCGGAGGAACTCCATCACAAAATGGCTGCCAGCCATGAGGCGAGGGGCCTTGAGGCCTTTGATGATCCCTGTTGCACGTTTGAATCCCTGGGGCTTCATGCTGTGGCCTTTGTTTGGCAATTTATAATGGCCGGATTACTATCTTTGCAGAAGGAAGATTGCCCCTCCAATCAATACAGTAGTAGAAGGGAGGTTGGTTGGGATTGGGCCTAATCGCTGCGAGACCACGAAGGCAGCTATCGTAAAACTTTGGTAGTTTAGGGTTTAAAAAATCTCCGGAAGACTTGTGCAGCCTCGGGAGGTTTTTACAAGCCGTGTGGCCCAGGGAAAAGCTGCGTAGGAGGCTGTTGCAATGTCATTGAGCCTCTAGCAAGTCTGAGGGAGCTTCTGTGGCATTTTGGCCGATCGCACTTACTGTCTGTATGTCAGTGCCTTGCTGAAGCAATTGGCAACTGGAGGAGAGGGGAATCCCTGTTCTCCTTGTGAGTGAAGCTCTACTGGAGCCCCGGGAGCTTCTCTCGATCTTGATGAGTCTCTTTTCCTTTTTTTCCGATACTTTTGTTTTGAGGAATGCTAATTAACTCAGAGTCCAGAGACAATAACTCATGTGTCCAAGAGCTGAGTCGAAAAGCTGGGGCTCTCAGCAGAAGCGAACCTTTTATAGTGGCAGACTCAGCTCACATCATAAGAGGGCAGAGTTATGCCCAATGCTGGATTCTAGAGCAGTGTGACAGAGAATTAGGCTATATTAACTCTAGTATGGAAATTGTTTTTGCAGTTTTTTTGTGTAAAATATCCATTTCTTGGGACTTAATGCCATACATCTGTGAAATGAACTGAGATCCACTTTATTTCTAATTTTGAAAAAGAAAAGTTATCCACCAATTTGGGGTAACAAATGGCATATATCACTAATTTTTATAAAAGTGGTGATTATTATTATATGTTTCACAAAAATGAAATATTCTACTTGAGTTTTGTTTTCTTATTGGTTTGCAATGATTAAAACTAGTTTGTTTTGTTTTTCTTAGGCTTAGCATGGTGCCTACAACCAGCTAATTCTGACTTATCAGCAAATTATAAATAAATCATGGCTGATATAATATGTGAATCTAGCCAGTGCCTGAATCATCTTTAGATAATTACTCCACAAAGGCACTACATCAATAGATTAGGGTGTTTTTGTTATAGTATTATGGAGAATAAAAATTAAACCTATTTTATTAACAATTTTTGTGAACAGTTCTGATACTCTCAGATGAAAATATTCATTTTAATTATGTTCATTTGTCTTTTGCAGTATACTAACATCTTTGCAGTCCTGTACTTTGTTCAGTATTGAAACAGAAAAAAATATGAAAACCAAGCAATATAGAACTTTTAAGATCTATGACAACAGCTATGTAGTTATGATGACATCAGGCAAAGTTCTGACTTAGTTTCAAAAAGAAGCATTAGCTGTTTTCAGAAGGAAGTGGTATAATAATGTGGAGTAGAGGTAAATCTATTTACTTGAAACTATTTCCCAAAACTTGGTTTAAACAATCTAATTTCTCTTATTTTCTTTTTAAAATAGGTTAGGTGGACCGGATCCTCTGGACTATGTTAGTATGTACAGGAATTTGGGAAGTCCAACTCAAAATGTTCCTGAGCACTGGCATTATGTAAGCTTTGGACTAAGTGACTTGTATGGTGATAACAGAGTGCATGAGTAAGTCTCTAATTTCTATGTATTATGATTTGTTGTTTTCTGAAGTAGTTGGAAATGCAGTGGAAGAAACATACATGCAAATAAATAAATAAATACTAGTTTTGTGCATTCAATTAAGAAATGTTTAGTTTTAAATTTTCAGAATCTCAGAAGTTTTCATATTTCTCCTGTTTCTACTTGAAAAAAAATGGGAAATTTTGAACAAGAACAGCAAAGTTTTGTGAGTTTATAAGTGAGAAAGAAAATTATGTGATATCTGGCAACTTCATAACCAAAAATATTTACTATAGATTCATGCTTTTAATTCTGGGTTCTTTTTGATGGAAAGAAGTCACATCCTGTAATTTATAAGGCACCTGAAGATAAAATTATTCACTTCATGCTGTGTTTTTTGACACAGTACCTACTAAGATTATTGTACTGCACCACAATTGTCTGGGTTCACTTTTAATTTTTGAGAATCAAGGATCAGAGTTTGTAGTTGCCTGAATATTTGCATTACTACTTTGATCTGTGACTATCCTGGCAACCGAGTAAGCTAAAGAGATTGGGTGGATCTAGGAATAGTGAATATGTGATGCCACTACCCTTAAAGGAAGTGATCCTCCAGTCTCTGAAAAAAATCTGATCTGGATCAATATTATATAAATTACTATTCAAACACTCAGAAATTAAGCTGCAGGTCCCTAATTGTCTCATCCACTTCCAACCTGGTTCACACTTGGTTTTGAAAAGGATCAGCTATGGTTACCCAGATTGATGATCCCATGCAATAGACGGAGAGGATGTAACTGCTGGTACATCTTAATTTTTCAGCAACTGTGGTATTTTCTGGATCAGTGGGAAGATTGAGAGTTGGAGGTACCATGTTAAAATAATTCATTTGCAGCACAATTCAGGGATTGGCCTTATTTGGCTCACAGAATGACAACTGTTGTAATGCCCCCGCTAAATTATTGATTATTGTAGTGATACTAAATTTCTGTTTCTCTAGGAAACATCAATTAAATTTGTGCCTGCCTTGGTGGAGTATAATAGTTTAGCCCCGACAAAGGTTGACAGAAGGAAATCATGATACTGCTCTTCAAATACCTAAAAGGATGTCATTTAGAAGACCAGTATCTGCAGTGTCTCATTCTAGAGTGGAGGACACAGAGTACTTGATTAAAATGACAACAAGGGAAATTCCAATTATATGTTAGAAAAGTCTTCCTAACAGAAAGAGCAGTTTCATGGTGGCTTCAAATAGCTAGAGTGGTGAGTCCTCTTTCCCTCTTCAAGAAGAGGCTAGATGGCCATTTGACTGATGCTTTACTTTGCAACAGA
This sequence comes from Notechis scutatus, assembly GCF_049901735.1. Taxonomy (NCBI): domain Eukaryota; kingdom Metazoa; phylum Chordata; class Lepidosauria; order Squamata; family Elapidae; genus Notechis; species Notechis scutatus. Next base: position 121,741,878 of record NC_142012.1, on the reverse strand, counting down.
GCTTTCCAATGTAGCACAGCAAAAGGCCATAGTTCTCCTGATTCTTCATATTTTATCTTGTTTTGGCTGAAAACTGTCAATCATAGCTAGTTTAGCTAGTTTAGCATCATTATTGCAGATAAGGATGAAGCCTCCACCCAGCATATGATTGCCCCCTGGTGTGTTGGCTGAAAACAACTGAGTGGGCATAACAGATAATCAGAGTTGGAAGGGACCTTGTAGGTCATCTAACCCCCCGCCCAAGCAGGAGACCCTACACCATTTCTGACAGATCTGTTCCAATCTGTTCTTGAAAGTCTCAAGTGATGGCTCTCCCACAACTTCTGAGGGCAAGCTGTTCCATTGGTTGATTGTTCTCACTGTCAGAAATTTTCTCTGATTTCACTGCACCTCTGTATGGTTTGCCAATTACACAGTGGCAGATAGGAAAGCACTCCAGAAGGTTAACATCATTGCCCAGAAGATCACTGGTGGCCCTCTCCCCTCTTTGGAAGAGCTTTATAGCTCCCGCTGCTTTAAGAAAGTTGAAAACATTCTCAAAGATCCATCTCATCCTGGGCACCCTTTTTTTGAACTATTACCATCTCGCAGATGGTACAAAATAATAAAAACAAGGACAAATAGGCTGAAAAACAGCTTCTATCCCAGGGCAGTAGCTCTGTTGAATTCTGCTGTATAGTGCAGTGTTGGTGTGGTGTCAGGGGTTTCCAGTTCAATGTGTGAAAAGTGAAGGATGTGTGTTTGTGTTTACTTTCATGGTCATGGTCATGAGGTGCACTGAAGATGGTGTTTGAATTCTTTGTACAAGGTGCAGTGACAATAAAAGTAAAAGTAAAGTGTTCCATTGGTTGATTGTTCTCACTGTCAGAAAGTTTCTCCTTATTTCCAGGTTAAATCCATTATTCAGGTTAAATCCATTCCATCCATTATTCCTTGTCTGGCCTACAGGCACTTTAGAAAATAGCTTGACTCCTTCCTCCCTGTGGCAGCCCCTCAAATATTGGAAGACTGCTATCTTCTGGTCCTTCTCTTCACTAGACTGTAACTGTTCTTCATATGTTTTAGTCTCCAGTCCCCATATCATCCTGGTTGTTCTTCTCTGTACTTTTTCTAGAGTCTCAACATCTTTTTTGTAATGTGGTGAACAAAACTGGATGCAGTACTCTAGGTGTGGTCTTACTAAGGCTTTATAGAGTGGTATTAGTACTTCCCTTGATCTTGACTGTATCCCTCTGTTAATTTAGGATTGCATTAGCTTTTTTTGGCAGCGGCTGCACACTGCTGGCTCATATTTAGCTGGTTGTCCACTAAGACTCCAAGATCTGACTTTTCTGGGGTGGTATTTTTATTGGAATGGCTTCCCACCCTCCCTATTGTAAGGGAGTTTATGAAATAAAAATGTTCCTGTTTACATCTTCAAAAATTGCATCCAAGAAATTTTGTTGATCCCTTTTAGACTGGCCCCAGTTTAGTAAAAGAAAATCTGAAATGTTTTGACTTCCATATTTTGGCAGAAATGAATTCTTTAACAGTTTCAGATGTTTTAGTCATGGCAAAAAATGAAATTCATAACAAGCTTTTTGGGGCTGCAAGAATCTAAGTAATGCAGAACAATCTTCGTTTAGCTTGCATCTGGAAAAACAACAACTATGTATCAAAGATATGTGAATAAAAACATCCATAACATGCATGTCTTGCTCTATATATGAACCACCCCAAAGTAACTGTTCTATATGTAAAATGATTTGGGCATAAACTGATTTAGACATCTTTCCTGTTGCTATCTTTCCTATGGTTGTTGGAGACAATTTTCTTTGTCCAGGCTTTCCCTCCATGAATGTTAGATTAATGGTTTCTGATTTATTTGTTTTCTTTTTCATCACACTTTTTAATGAATATGTTTTATTTTGTATGTATTGTTTTAATAATTGTAGTTTAATAGCCGTTCTTCATTTGTTTTAGTCTCCACACCTTTGATAATCTTAGTTGCTCTTCTCTGAACTTTTTCCAAAGTCTCAACATCTTTTTTGTAGTATGGTGACCAAAATTGGTTGCAGTATTACAGGTGTGGTCTTACTAGGGTTTTATAAAGCGGTAGTATGCTTCATCTAAATGTTAGATTAGAAAAAGTATGGATAGCAAGACAGCATTTACTTATAATTTCTAATGTTTAAACAAGAATTGCTGCATTTATGTAGCAATAATATAAAATCTGTATTTTATATTCTGTCACTATCATTGCCTGTTCGTGGATAACAGACTAACATGTAGATGATACTACCTAAAATGACTTTTGGCATGGTTAAGTTTATTAAGTCATAATTTATTTTAACAGTGATTTGTGGCATGGACACAGTGATTTGCTTCATGGGTAATCTTAAATCGTAAATCATTGTTGCAATGCAGTAGCACATTACACAGTGTGATGTGTCTCCCAAGCACCAACAGCCGTAAAGCAGTTAATTTAAGGTGTTACACATTTGGCTCTGCTTTTGTTGCAAATGATGCATCCCAGACAGAATTATCTTTCTGGAATTATACTTTATTACATGTAGCTGTGTGTGTGTGTGTGTGTGTGATTGTTATTGATGTTGTATAGATAGTGCTCAACTTACAATCACAATTGGGACTGGAACTTCAGTTGCAAAATGATGCAGTCGTTAAGTGAATTGCACTAAATTTTACCACCTTTTTGCTATGTGACTTGAATGGTCACTAAACAAGCTGTTGTAAGTCAAGGAATACCTGTAATGTATCTGTGGTAATATGTTTTAAAGCTGATGATTGATATGTGCAAGAATTCCTAGTAATGTGTTCAAAATTATGTGAGAAAAAAGAACATTATGATCAGTTTGTCATAATATCAATTTGTCAATTTGGTTTCTGTTTTAAATTTTTCTGTTTTAAATTCAGGCAGTATATTCACATACATACATATATACATTTACATATGTGTGTGTGTATGTGTATGTGTATATTATCTACCTACCTACCTATCATTATATAATTAGTCCTGTTAAAAATAAAATATTTGGTTGACTATATCGGGCAGGCTTGAAGCTTTAGATATAGAGTGTAATGTAATCATTATTTCAGCTGGCAGTGCCTATTTTATCTTTGTTTTTCAATTCAGAATATACAGTATTATCCACAACTTTTTATTTCATTTTTTCTATATGTAGTTCTGTTTCAAGGAGAAAGAAAGTGAAATGTAAATGTTTTCAATTCATACCCATTTGTTTTGGGTAGTTCTTAAACCTTTGGCTACATATCTTACAAAACCTGAATCTTTTATGCACCCCACCAAGGCATTTTAGCACATTTCCTGTTCTTTGTTGGTGGTAGACCGCCCTGGAAGCCATGACCACCTTCGTTTTTTGTTTTGCTTAAGTCTGATGGAGTATGCTCGGCTTTAAAAGTCAATTGTTTGAGGTAGCTAATTTGAGAAACAGCCCACCTACAAAGAGGCTGACATGAACTACTTAAACTCATACACAATTCCTGGATCTAAAATGCACCAATATTATTAAAAACTCTTTTTTGTTGTTTGTTCTAAAAGTATGGAGAGATACTTGCTTTATATTTATAGCACAATAGTTGAACTTAAAAGGACTGTTTTTCATAAGAGGAATGTGACTAAATTTAGCTCAGGGCAAAGCCAGTCTGCAGCATATCTGCATCTGCTTCTTTGGAGAATAATCTCCTTTCTAGTGTAAAACAATTTTCCAATGTAATGCACTGAGAGGAAAGAGCTAATTATTAAAATTATTAAAAACAGTAAAGATAGATTGCATTTACCTTTTTTGATTATTACACATTGGCCCTCTGTTTCTTCCTGATTTCCTTCCTTTGAGTTCTATCCTCTTTGCATCTTTTGCTATCCCAAGATACTGTGAACATAGCAGTGCTGGGGGATTGATGATTAGGAATTCCATTTCTGCTTTTATCAAGTCCTTAATTGTACCTGGGAGGTTTGACAGCTATATGTGACTTCTGCTTGCTAATATTGAACTCATCATCCCCCCTCCCCCCAACGTAGCTGACTTTGGCATCATTAAAGACAATTGTGCTTTCTTTCTACAGACAATCCCTGAGTTAAGAACAAGTTTTGTTCCCCAAGTCTGTCTTTAACCCAGATTTGTAGGTTTTCAACCTCTAACAATTCAACCACTAACAATCCTAAGGCAATGCAATTCTTGAGAAAAAGAATGTTCTCTAAGCCTATTCTCAAAATTCCTTTTGGCTATTGTGGCAGATTCCATGAATTTGCCGAATTTTCAAAAATGTATGACTTGGGAAACTTGAATTTAAACTAGAGGGACAAGGGTAGCATTTGCAGTCATTGTACATTATAAAGATTAATTGCTGTTGCTTAGAAATTCATAAGAGCTATCTTTTGTCTTCTTTATAGAGGATACAGAAGGGCTACAAATCCATAGCTCCGTCCTTCCTTCTAAATCCATAGAATCAGATAATCTGTTTGCTAATTGGATCTTCATGTGGAATAAATGGATATAGCTACATTCATCCTTTACAGATCAAAACACTAATTTCATGATTTTTAAAATCTTGATACAAAATGAACTTGGTATTTTTGTAGAATAGAGATAAGTCCTCTTGCTGAAAACATTTACTAGTCATTGCACTTTTGTCTGCTACAGTAACTATTAACAGTTTGGGAAATTATCTGAGTCTGTTCTAATGGAATGAATAGCCATTTTCTAGCAGCATGGAAACTAATTAATTATCAGTTATTAGTTGATAAAAAGTAAATGTTCTGCATAAATTCCTCTAAACTCATCCACTTTTATAATCTGTAGTTTTCTTGATGGGATGCGGTTAAAGCTTGGGAGCCATTCTAAATTGACAGATACTGTTTAATTAAACTTTGTTTTATTGTTGCTGTCATTATAATTTAGCTTTGCATTGTTCTAACTTTCATTAGTTACTGATAGTTTTTATTTATGTATGTGTATTGCACATATTTTAACTATTATCAATATTTTTGTTGATTTTTGGCAAATTACTGTAAATTTGTATTGATACAGAGGAATACTATGGTACTAAAATAAGTAGAATAAATGAAGACTGGAATTCTAAGCTTATATTCCTGAATCTTTCTTATGAAACCTTTTGTGGTTAATTTTGTACAGGTTTACTGGATCAGATGGACCAAGTGGTTTTGGATTTGAGCTGACATTTCGACTTAAGCGTGAAACAGGGGAATCTGCACCACCCACCTGGCCAGCAGAATTAATGCAAGGCTTAGCCAGATATGTCTTCCAATCAGGTATAATTTAAATGTTTACTTTAAACTTTAGCTGTTTTTTCCCCCAATAATTAGCTCTGATTCCAGCTCCTTTTTCATATATATTTTATTAATTTGAATTTTGCATAATTTGTCTGAAAGATGAAAGTCATATTTTTATTTTGATAAAACAAATTAGAAGCTATCACTTGTACTACTAAGGACTCTGGAAACTGTTCATGATCTAGGAATAAGGACTTTGAATAAATAAGGACTTTGAATCAGTTAAATAGTGGTATCCAGTTTATTTTAGAGACCAGTTTAAATCCTGGAATTATTTGACCTGTCTTTTTGAGTTAGTATTGTTTTTCAACTTAAAATGTCTCTCCTGTCTATTTTTTATTTACAAATTGGTTTTCTCTGGTTTGACAGTTTGAGATTCCTGTTTCACCACTTCAGTCCCAAGAGCCAATAAATAAGTTAGTCCCAACCTTCTTAATTATTGATTAGAAATTAGTTATCTTTCTTTTACTGAAGCTTCACTTGTTAAGCAATCTCATTCAATATTATTTGACAGGCAAAGTTTAAATATTTCTCTGGCTTGTTTCTGGACTTTCTTTTATCTTAAATGTTAATTTATAGAATATTCAATACTTTTTGCTTGCAATATATCTTGCTTGCAGATTGCCAATGTAAAAATGTATATAAATTACTGAGTCCTTGGTGCTCTCTAAGCTTGGTTGTTTTCTTGTAGAAGTTTCATTACCAAACTAAGTAACATCATTAGTGTTAGCAGGGAAGGGAGATGGTCATTTTATGTCAAAGGTCTTGGTGGGAATAGTCTTGGTGATTTTACTTAGAATTAAAGAAAATGGAAGCAAGCTCAAGATGAGAAGATTAGTAATTGAAATGTCTTTTCCATTAACAAATTTTCTAAATGGAAGTAATATTTCCATTTTGTTTTGTACTATTTAAATTAACTTTTGCTTCAAAAGTTTTAACTGTTTTTACATTGAATCTCAACAGCAGTAGCTTTCTGTAATTCAGTTCTCTCAAGCCTCAGCAGTGTTTTGTTCCTGTGTACCAAGTAGATGTTGAGTAATATTTCATGGGATAATGACTGCTTTGACCTCTAAGCAAGTGGTTCATGATTCAGATTTACCTTTCAGTGGTTATTGAGTGAATCTTTTTAATTTTGCATTCAAGTGAATTGTAATCTTGATCATTTAAGTGTTGGGAGTGCTTTGGAAACACATTCAAATTGCTTCAATTATTATTTGAATCTGTGCCATCTTTGTTGGAAGTAGACTTTAATACAAGAATATTTAAACTACTATTGTAAAAATATTGTATTGTTGAATAACTGAATAACAAAAGTATTACAAACAAAATGAAGTAATTTTAATTGATCATTGGGTATGTGAAAATATTTATAATTTCATTTTAAAATTGTTCTAGAACAGGGGTATAAAAGTGGCAGCCTGCAGGCTAGATGCATCATGCACAGGCCACGCCCATCCCAGTTCTGCAAACGGGAAAAACATCGCGAAACATCACGTGATGGCAGTGTGACCGGGCGAGTTTGACACCCGTGTTTTACAATGTCATATTTTTGGTTCTGTTACTTATAATAAGCATTTTCTCATATAATGCAGTAAAAGTTAGATAACATTCTAATATTCATGTATCTAATGCATTTATTGGAAGTCATAAATAATTTAAACTTCCAAAATAACAACTTATGTCACCACAGAATATTGTGACTAATTCAGAATCCAATTTTTCAGTTCTCAGATTATTTCTGGCACCACTATAATTATAGCACATCTCACCTCAGCTATGATATGCGAATCCAGTGACAGCTGAGAATCAAGTTGTGCTCTAAGATTATAAACCTTCACCAGCTTCATCAAAAACAGGCTTACTTTCTAATTTCAACTGTCATTATCAGTTCCAGTTTTATTTTTTGCAACAGCTCCTCCCTATTGTCTGATTTTAATTTTTCTCTCATCTATCAGTTTCCAATATTTTAACAAATTGGGATCTACAATTCCTTCTTCCATTCTAGCTTTAAAATTTGCATATCAATTAGATTTATTAATAAATATTTATAAAAATTGTGACGGTTTTTTGTCTCATAGGATTTAGTGATCCTCATTGAATTTCAACAAACCTCAATTTATTTAGGTATCTCAGAATTTAAAAATGCTGGTGGTCCAAATCAAGGTGTTAATAGATGTTTTAATTGTTATGTGGGTGGCAATAAAAAAATGATATTTTACCTTTTAACAGAGCTAATAAAAAAGATTCTTAGTTCTTATCCACTAATTGATTTAAAGTAAAAATCATAGCATCCATCCATATTTTTCATATAAGAGGTTATAATTTTTAAAGTTATTGTTATTTGTATCTTCTTAATTGTTTTCCATTCATTTAGGACATTTAGAATTTTGATACAATTTGGGTTGAATGATAACCTTGGAAGATGATACAATTCCACTGAAAATTAGAAGAATTAGTCAGTTTCAGTGATTAAATGTCTGCTTAGTGTTTTTTCACAAAAACTTCAAATTGCATAGCAATAATTTGTCTTGATAATGATTTGATCCAAGTATTGTGGCAACCTCTACAGAAAGACAGGTCTTGCATGTTATTACACAATAGTAAGGTCCGTTGATATTGAATTTACTTACTCTGAGGCTTTTAAATTGAATCCATATAATTTTTCACATAGTTGGTTTCTGTAGTTTGATTGAGCAGTCAGTGTGAATGTTGCATTTGTAGAAGAAAGACGTTTCTTAAATTGTCTTCATCCAAATAGATACAAATAGCATGACTTTCAGCAGAGATATTGTATTAGCATTTGAAAACCAGTTATAAATGGTTGGGATTTCCTGAAGGAAGAAATCTAGGCAGTAAAATACAGAATCGAGAGAATATTGTGACAAAAACACAAGCCTCAGAATAAGTATCTTTATATAACTTCTTTCATTGTGGAAAATAGTGACCGGGGTTTACATTAATTAAAGCATTTAGTTAATCGGAGTCCTGGCTAGTGTTTTATGTGACTTGGAAGATATTGAAAATTGGAATCATAAGGACTCTTAAGATGGCTTTGATAATTGTTGAACAGCTGCATGTCCCTCTTCTTTATAGGTCTTTACATGCTTTTGAAATCTGAATGTATCAATTGATTTTCCATACATGTCTGTTGAAATGTGAAATATTTCTTGCTTAGGTTACACTTTACTTCCCTGCATCCTAATCCTCTGGCCAAATTGCTGTAGCTTCATGGTGGTCAAAAGACCAGGTTTCCCTTGAAGGCTGTGATGGTTTCCAATGAAAACATTTCTTTTTCCTAACCTTCCTGAAAGATATTTCTAAAGTGGATTTGGAGACTAAAAGTTATGTCATTTCCAGCCACTATAGCATAACTCTAATAAATGCCCTAACCCTCATAGTTGTTGGTCAGTAGAATTTTGTTTTTCTGTAGCCATGAAATTAATGGGACATGATCAGATTCTCTATGGATCCAAAGATTCCCTATGGATTAGTTAGGATAATACAGGAAGGTTGTTGAAAATGCATATGGTATTAAACTTCTTTGCAATCATTCTTTTGTGCAAACAGATGAAACTTAACAGAAAATAATGGCATATCAAAATCTGAGCTTTTGTTACCGCCATTAAGACAGCACTGTAAGCTAGTAGCCAATTATGAATGATAATAATATAAGGATTTTAACTTTACTGATATATGTTAAGCATTTTTTTTATTAGTTTGTAGAAACAAATAAAGTAGAAGTAAATTTTTGACAAAATATTTGGGTTCCTACATTGGGATGTTTTAGCCAGGGTCTGAACAATTTATCAAGATCGTATTTATTTATTTAGCTTTATTTATTTATTTCTGGCCTTTATTATATTTATAAATAACTCAAAGCAGCAAATGTACCTAATACTTCTTCCTTCTCCTATTTTTGTACAACAACTCTGTGAGGGGAGTTGGTCTGAGACAGAGTAAGTGGCTCAAGGTCACCCATGGCTTTCATGGCTAAGGCAGAGTTTGAACTCCTGGTGTTCCAGTTTCTAGCCTGGTGCCTTACTGTTTTTGTTATAACTTTGTAAGCCACTTTGACTCTTTTTAATGAAAAGTGGCACATAAAGTTGCAAAATAAAAAATAATTCACTACATTTTCCTGTTTACTGGAACTTAGGGTTCCTGCATTGGTTGGCAGGACCAACATTTTATGTGGAAAAATTGATGAAATCCTGATAAATGAGCATGATGATCAAACTGTCCTACTGTACCAGCTTGCTAAGTAGAATGAAATTGAAAGAGAATAGTTACTTCATAGAAGACTTGTTAAAAAAAATATCAGAGTGGTGACTTTTTTTGGGTTTCTAATCAGTGGTGCCCAGAGGGGTGTGTCAAACCATCAAGATGTTAGTCCCAACAAGTGTGATTGAAATTTCACATGTTTTTATATACAGGTAACCCTCGACTTACAACAGTTCATTTAGTGACCGTTCAAAGTTACAACAGCACTGAAAAAAGTGACTTATGGCCATTTTTTACACTTACCGCCATTGCAGCATCCCCATGGTCACATGATCAAAATTCAGATGCTTGGCAACTGGTTCATATTTATGATGGTTACAATGCCCTGCAGTCATGTGATCCCCTTTTGCGACCTTCTAACAAGCAAAGTTAATAGGGAAAGCAGATTCATTTAAGAACTATGTTATCAATAGCCATGTTATTAACTTAACTGCAGTGACTCACTTAACAGCTGTGGCAAGAAAGGTCATAAAATGGGGCAAAACTCACTTAACAAATGTTTCACTTACCAACACAAATTTTGGGCTCAATTGTGGTCATAAGTCGAAGACTACCTGTAGATGTTAGCCATTTCACTTTAAAAACAAAAGAATTATCTTCATTTTTATACATAAGAACAATAGAAAATAAATGGGTAGTGTTTCTGTTGTAATCTTTTTATGGCGATGTGATGCTTGTTTTGGCCATTGATTGATTATTCCAGTTTTTAAAGAAGTTTTCCTTCATTTTCCTCCACAGAAAATACATTCTGTAGTGGTGACCATGTATCGTGGCATAGTCCATTGGACAACAGTGAGTCTAGAATTCAACATATGCTCTTGACTGAAGATCCACAAATGCAGCCAGTTCAGACACCATTTGGAATTGTAACATTTCTCCAGGTACACTGTATTCTCTAGCAGTCAGTAAATTCTTATAATTGTCTATAAGAAATACTATTTTATTTTTCCAGATAAACAATTATCTGTCGTATTATGTCATTATTTAGATATTAAAAAGACATTATATACTATTTCCCATTAAAAAAACATGTAAGTAATTTTGGTCAAGGCAAAAGTACTAAGTACTTCCCATAATAATTGTGATAGTCTTTTAGGTTACTTTAGTTCATTTTCATCAGACTTCAGTTTCTTTCTTTTGTATATCTAATATATACAGGTAGCCCTTACAACCACAATTAGGCCTGGAATCTTGCTTGTTGAGCAAAGCAGTTGTTAAGCGAGGTGCCATGTGACCACTTCACCCAACAACTGCAACCCCTAGCTTTCTCATTGTGGTTATTAAGCAGGCCACCCGGGAACCCCTAAGTAGGGCAGGGAGATGGCCCAGGCCTCCCACCACACCTGGAAAGCCCAGGCCTTCTCCCCATCCCATCAGGGGAAATGATCATGGAAACACTGGATTTCCCTTGGCATGCTGGAGAGATGGACCTCAAATCTGATGAAAATGCTGGCAGATGCCAGCATTCTGAGTCTTCCAGGGGTGGGGAGCATGTTTCTCTTTCCCTCCCCCCTGGAGCCTTTCTGAGCTTTCCAGAGGGGAGGGAAAGATTCGAAACACTCCTGTTTCACTAACATTGTCCTTTCCTCTCCAGAGCATCTCTGAGCCATCTGTTAGGGTGGGGGAGGCAAGTGAACGCCAGGGTTCTGAAAGGCTACAATTGATCTTGGCCAAAAGGCATTCACTAGAGTTTTCCCCAGATTTTACGTCCCTCCATCACAGAGCTTCCCCCCACCCCTTTTGTTTTATTGTTTAAATTTGTGCTGCATCGTGCTAGTTTTTCATATATATATATATATATATATATATATATATATATATATATATATATATATATATATATATATATATATATATTTGTTTTCTTAAGTTTTGGGTACTTACATGTATGGTGGCTGGTTGTTCGGTATTTCCCGTCATTGTAGTTGTTCTTTTAAAGTTGAGCAAGTTTCAGCAGAATCTCATCTGCCAGAAGCCTGATGATGGCAGATGAGATTCTGCTGAAACGCTACAACTTTAAAAGAACAACTACAATGACGTGAAAATACTCCGAACCAAGTCAACACCATACATATATATATATATATATATATATATATATATATATATATATATATATATATATATATATATATATGTGTGTGTGTTATGTATAAAAGATCTTGTTATTATTTTATTGTTCTAGATTGTTGGAGTATGTACAGAAGAGCTTCATGCAGCACAGCAGTGGAATGGGCAGGGTATACTAGAATTGCTTCGGACTGTTCCTGTGTAAGTAGAGCATTTCCACCTGATTTGGAAGTCACACCAGCAATTAAAAGATAATGTCTGATTAAGATAATTTCAGCCACTTCCAAATGCTACACTTGAAATAATCTTTTTAAAAACCTGTACACTTTAAATAGCTGAGGTTCTTCCCCCCCCCATCCCATTTCACACGACAACTTGAAATTGCAATTTATTTGGTTTGTTTATGGCATCACCATAGCAGACAAACCAACTAAAGCCTTCCAAAGCATCCTAAGGAAACCAAAAGATCCAGCAGGCCCAGAAGAAAAAGCAGGATATATATAGTCGTCTATAATATACAGTGTAAGGACTATGACAGCCACTAGGTAGGACAAACAGGCGGAAGACTAGCAGAGCGCATCCATGAACACCAACTAGCAGTCAGAAGATAGGATGAAAACTCCTTTATTTCACAACACATGGACAGACTTAATCATAGTTTCAGCTGGAAAACGGACCATCCTAGATCAAGCCAAGTCCAAAAAACACTAGAAAATTCCTGGAAGCAGCCACCAATAGGCGGCACATAGAGAGAAATAACATCTCTATACCATTCAAAAGAGACAATCAAAAAGGAAAAAAAAGAGACCAAAATACCTCCTCACCAGCAAACAACACCCCGATGAGCGGAGATTAACACCAAGATTAACACTAGACCAACAATCAAGAAATAAATACCTCAGTCAAGAAACTGCCAGGTCAGACAAACAAGCTAACAGTAAGCAACAGCCTAATCAAGGAATCACCAAGATCATTCTCACCATCACCGACAGTACAAGCCTTTAATATATAAAATGAAATCAATCCACACTCCCTTCTTGCACCAATGAGCTTATCTGGTTCAGTACTTAAATGTCCGCAAGAAAAAAACCACACTCGGAGTACTCGGAACCTCAGATTTCAACCCTGAGCTACAAAGTACTCTCTTCTATTGGTTAGTTTATGTAACAAGGGGAAAATAAATAGCTTCAGAAGGAAGATATTTTAGGTATCATATTCCCTTAGGATTGTGATACTTAAAGAATTATGTACATTCGTACAAATTTGATAACCTGCAAAGAGGATCTGAGAAGGCATTTTGTGGTCTGAGATATAGTTAGCAGAGATGCACAAGACACCCTAATATTCTGGGGATAATTGCAGTTAACTATTGTTCTTTTTTTTTTTTTAACGTCTATAGAGCAGGAGGTCCGTGGTTAATCACAGATATGCGACGTGGGGAAACAATATTCGAAATAGATCCACACCTGCAAGTATGCATTTTAATTATTTAGTTTATTGATATTTCATGATGAGTGGACACAATTGCATTTGTAATCCAAAACAATTCTCCCTTATATTTGAATGTTCTCAGAAAAAATAGCCAATTATTTTGTTACTTTGCTATCAATTTTTTATTTGTGAGTCTTCATGCTTGCAATCCTTGGAACCATAGTCAATAAATAGCTCAGTTCAGATTAGTTACACTGTTGCTACTGAACTGTGTCAGAGACACCATTTCCTTCCTTCCTTCCCTCCCATATATTTGTAAATACACATCTCCAAAATGACTCTGTATGGCATGCAGTAAAAACAAAACAAAAACAGCAAAAAGGCCCATTCATGTGCAGATTCCCTGGTCCTTGTGTGCTTGGGGGAAGTTGAGGGATTGAGGTATGAATGGAAAGGCACCTGTTACTTGCCTTGTTTTGTAGAAACCAATATGATTTGTGATAACTATAAGGATTTCAAAAGCTTCGAAAAACTATATGTAACCCTTCACTCTTGGGTTGAAAATAGACTAACATGCTGAAACTGATCTTTGCAACCATTGACAGTACTGGAATATTAGATGTGAAACTTTCATCTCAGAGTGAAGTCTTCCTTCAGTACATCAAACATCATAACGATAGTTGATGGATATATAGTTTCTGACAGTTTCTTCAGTGATATTCTCAAGCAGCCCAGGTGCACGTGTTTGTTTCCATGTGAAAAGGAAAATTGAATTATTATTTTTTTCTTCTGTTCATATCAAACTGCTGCAGTTCATTCCTTCTTATTTTAAAAGCCAAGACTTAGTTTAACAGCATCATCTGGTGGTGAATGTTAGTACTGAAGTCAAATCGTTTTCTTCTGTTGAACTGGTAGTTTCAATGAGATGCAGGAATATCTCTTTCTGCTATTGATTTTGGAAGTAAAGCATGCTGGGAAAGTTAATGGTTGGAATTCATTAAATTTTATTTTTGATTCAGTGCTACACTTACGTGAAATGTGGTTTTGAATTAAATGCTGTGACTCAGGACATCAATTGATATTTGGTAACTCAGACGTTCTGCCACTGCTTGGTGATAAGAGCATAGGCTTCATCATGCACAACTCCAGAAGTTCAATGCCTCCAGATAGGGCTGGAAAAAAAAGTCCCATGAAGCAGTGTAAGTGATATTACACTGGGCGGAGCTACAGTGTATTCTGAGTTTTAAGGCCATTGTATTCACCGGCATTGATTTGCAGCTGACTTTTGTGTGTTTAGAGCAGTAAAAATGAGTACTGCAGCTCTCAGTTTCTCAGACACTTAGCATTATAATAAAATATATGTAATAGATCCTGTAATGATAGAACTATGTTCTCAAATGTGTGCTTGTTTGGGATCCCTTTAAGCAGGACCGAGTTGATAAAGGGATTGAAACAGATGGCTCCAATCTAAGCGGTGTCAGTGCAAAATGTGCTTGGGATGACCTTAGCCGGCCACCAGAGGATGATGAAGACAGCAGAAGTATCTGCATTGGTACACATCCTCGACGACTGTCTGGAAAAGGTAAGCTAAACTTTGATCACATCAGCCTTAGGGTTTATTTGGTCTTAATAGTTAAGGAACCAGGCTAAAAAGCAAGGGTCTGTGAGTTCAGTTCCCACCGCCTTGGCCATGAAAGCCTGCTGGGTGGCTTTGGATAGTCAGTGTCTCTTGCCCCAATCCACCTCACAGGATTGTGAGGAAATACTGTGTGTGTGTGTGTGTGTGTGTGTGTGTGTGTGTGTGTGTAAATAAATTTAATGCCTGTGACTTTGTGTTAACTTTATATAACATTTTCTCAGGGGTGAAGCCAGAGGACCAACAGTGCTATTATATTCTATAATGCTTCATTCAGTGCATTGTGACTAATATTTTCCAAAAATCATAATTTGAAATGTTATTCAAAGCTTAAGCTTTGTGAGTGTTGTTTATATTAAATAGAAACAAATATAGTTACCAGTTTGCTTCAAGAAACTATGTTTTTTTATATACAGATGAAAAAGAAAGCATAGTCTTTGTTTTAATATTCCAATCTACTGGTTGAAAGATCACCTCATCTAGATTTAACTCTTTTTTTAATTTCTGAATTTTCAGACACAGAACAAATTCGAGAAACTCTACGAAGGGGATTAGAGATTAACAGCAAGCCAATTTTGCCACCAATTAGTACTCAGAGGCAGAATGGATTGAACACTGACAGAGCACCGTAAGTCTTATAGATGAATCTTGAAGTGGGAAAGAATAAGTTTTTCTCATTTTTCTTAGGATAACAATGGGAGGAAAGGCTATTTTTGTATATAATATAATATTTATAATACAATTTTATAATATATTATAATTTAATGTTAATATAATATTGGTACTATACTTCAAATATATTTTATTTAACTGTGTATTTGCAACATTTTATATTTGCTTTTAACTTAGATACTTAAATTTAGAAACTACCAAAGTAGAATTTGATATATGGTATATAAAAATATGAAACAAAATAGTAAAAATGGCTTAAATAATCAAAGGAAAGCAAATAACAAATCATTTATAATTAGGGCAGTTGAAAAGAGTCAGTGGAAAACCTGGCTAAATAAAGAACATTTCAGTTTTTGCAAAAATACAGGTTTGGGAATGCTAATCTCTGTTTGATATTTATTCCACTGGTAAACATCATTAAATTAAAGTAGCATAAAGCAGAAATGACCTTAGAAATTATTTAATCTCTGCTCAGTGTAGAACCTTAGACTATGGTTTTAACTTATGTACATATGTATGTATGTACATATTTACGTACAGACAGACAGACAGACATTTTATGTGGTAAGATGGGCAGACAATACATTTTTAAATAATTAAACAAATAAAATATCTCTAACCAATGATCCAGCCTCTTTTTCAAGTTCACCAATGAAAGGGAACTCATTACTTCATGTTGCAGCTTGTTCTTCTGGCTGGCAACTTGTAAATTCAAGATGTTCCTCCTTGCATTTAGCCTGAGCCTGCTTACTTATAGATTTTACTATACTGGTTCTGATCCAGATTTCTGGGACAATAAGTCTACTGTCTTTTCTGTGCTATAATATTTCAGGTATTTGAAGCATATCTTTATAAGAGAGAATGCTTGTCTTTATACCATAGTTATGTGAATATTGGCTAGCCTCCGTACAGTCATCAGAACATCAATATGAGGGTCAAACCCTGCCTAAAAGCTCAGAATCTAAAGATCAGAAGTTAAGAAAGAGAAATTGAATGAAAGGCTAAGCTATCTCACATTCTAAAATAAATGTGTTGACCAAGTTACTGTATAGTGTGAATTTGAGAATTTTCAAGTTATTAAACATCAGTCTAGCAAAATAAAAAGCATATATACCAGATAGGAGCATATTTATTAATATCAATAGCTGAGGTAGATCATATATGTAATTAATTTACACATTACTAGCAATATGGGATACATAAGAAGTAACTGCATTTGGGTCAAGTTACTTGGTCTTTTGTGTACATTAGGTATACATGTTTCTCTCTGTGTGTGTGTGTGTATAAAGAAAAAAACAGAAGTTAAGTTTTATTTTTTTATATTTCTTAGTTTCAAATGTTTCTTTGCCCTCTATAGAATATGAATAATAACATATTATTGTTCACAAGTAAACAAAGGATAGTTGTTTTCAAGTAAATTCGGAAATATGCGCTGTTAACAAATAGAGGTTTTTTTGTCTGTATCCTGAGTTGGCTGTTTGACTTATTAGCATTACATTAGATTCTGCACATTACTTTTTATAATGCTGATTATGAATGTCCAAGGATTACAGCCAAACTTTACAAAAAAAAAGAAGAAGAAGAAGAAGAAGCATTGGCACCTTTAGAAGAAATTCCAGGTTGATATAACTAGAAAATATCTAAACAGTCTTTTCTGTCCTCACGCCTTTCCCTGCCATATCAGCTCAGTAGGGACTATGTGCTCTCAGAAGTTACATAAAGTAAAGTGAACCAGTGGTGTATAGAATATGATGGCTGGGCTAATAGGCATAGATTGTTCTCCTTGGAAGAAGAGCTGGCTGGAACCTTATATAGTAAAAAGTTATTTTAGAATGGAGAGTATGTTGTAGTATAACTTATAATTAGCATTTTATATGTTCTGTAACTTCATATCTCTAACTTTAATTATTGGTCCTCTGTTATAAAAGTAAACAAAAATTATCTGTTAAAATAGGGTTGGGTTAGGGTTAGGGCTGCAGACTGTTGTGTTAAGTAACTTTAATTTACTTTTTAGAACTTTTAATTTAAGTAACAGGTAGGCAGTGGAACATTGTATTTGTGCACAAGTCCACTTCTCTCTATCTCTGAATCAAATACCCCAGACAATAGATCTCATAAAAATAGTCAGCATTTAAGGATAACTCCCCTAGTTTATTTCATTAGTAAGCTTTAATCTGTTAATCAATGCCTGTCATAGCAAATCTTAGTTTCTCCTTTAATTGGACTATAAGCAATTATTGAAACTGGTCTCTCAGATTCTTAGAATTTCAGAAAAAGTATAGGATATTTAAACCGAGTAGCAGGCAGTTGG
The DNA here is from genome assembly GCF_049901735.1 of Notechis scutatus. Taxonomy (NCBI): domain Eukaryota; kingdom Metazoa; phylum Chordata; class Lepidosauria; order Squamata; family Elapidae; genus Notechis; species Notechis scutatus. The sequence continues at coordinate 121,724,169 of NC_142012.1, read as the reverse complement.
GTTTTTTTCCCCTGGAGAATTTATATTGATTGCCTTCAAATGACATGGTTTATATCATCTGTCTCTAATATTGCAGGAGGATCAAAGATGGTTGAAAATTTGTTTATGTGACTATGACTCTGTTGCTTTCTTAGCAACAATAGAGATGTGGTTTTCCAGCAAATTATTAGCTTTGCTTCTGGTACCCAAATCCAGATATGAAGTTTAATACAGCAGCAGCTAACAGCAATACGGCTAACAGTGCTGTTGGTTCATCTTAATTCACAAGATGTAGAAACCAATTCAGGCTGTTAGTAAGAACAGAAAATGAAGGAAGAAATAGTTGAAAGTCAGCAAAAGTCACCTTGGTAACTGCTGCATTACACTCATTTAAAATGAAGAGACTTCAAACATTGACTACAAAAGAATTTAATCATCTAAAGAATTAATCTGACAACTGCCCACACTTACACCTCCCACAATCCTTCAATCACTCAGAATAAGGTTTAATCTCAGATTCCCTTGCAGTTCCATAAAATGTTAGATATGCAGTCTCATGCTGGGACATTTCCAGCATATTGCTCTCATTTAAATGCACCTTCTCTTTCCTAATATAGAAGTCATGGCTCTTGTCAGGTTTTATTCATTTCTTCCTGGATATAAGCTGAGAATCCATGAATTATTTGTGTTGGTTGAGTGGAGAATTTTATGTGGCAGTTTTTAAAATACATTAGTTAATGACAACCTGAAAATTTTTGTGTTAAATAGATCTGGTTAAGAGTACTTTATGTGTGTAAGAGCAAATGAAGATAAGAGATGATGACCATAAAAATGAAAATAACAGAAATAAGTAGAAATAAAACTGAAAACACCAGATACAAAACCTGTATTAAGCTCCTGCTTTCAAAGCTGCATTTGCAGAGGAAAAAAAGCTGCAGTAATAACTTCTTTGACTCCCCCTGATTTTCCCTAACGTGTTAGAAATTCCATCACCCCCTCATCTAGGTTGTCTTCTTCCCCAGGACCATGCATGGTTTTCATTCAAGCTAAAAGAATGAATACTTGATTCTTTATTCAGCTTAGTGTAGGTTATTGAAAATCTTATATGTGGGTGGCCCTGCCAATACCCTTCATTCTTAAGAGCTGGCAAGGCAAAGAGAAGGCCTTCATTTCAGTTACAAAGAAAATGGAAAATGGAAAAACCCCTATAAACAGAAATCTTCAGCTGCAGGATCTAACAGATTTTAATGAAAGATGGATTTTAGGGAAGCTTGTCCCAGGACCATTATTTAGTCAAGAGGTAAAATTCAATAGAATGTGGTCAAGTGAAGAAATTAGGCAGAATAACATTCAGAGCAAAACACTGAATTGGAAAGAAAGGTTTAATAATAGATTCATTTATTTCAAAAGTTAGAATTACTTTATTTGCTAATACAAACATCCCCACTTAAGCCAATAGTTCGTTCGGAAAAAATTCAGATTATTAAGGTATAAGTATAGCAATATATCTTGATGAAATATGTGACAAAACATAATGATTCAATACTGACTCCTGAAATTACAAACACATTTTTATATCGTACTTGGTATACTCTCAGTGCTAAAGATATTCTGTAGATTCAGACATACCAGCTTTTGTTCATAACCTTATTTCTAGGCAACATTTATTCTGAATGTGGAATTTGTTGGTCTGGTACAGACCAGTTCTGAGCAAGATAATTTACCATGATCAAAAAACCATAACCACGTAATCATATTTAGATGATTAGGGGACTGGAGGCTAAAACATATAAAGAATGGTTGCTGGAATCAGGCATGTCTAGTTTGATAGAAAGAAGGATTAGGGATGACATGATAGCAGTGTTCCAATATCTCAGGGGCTGCCACAAAGAAGAGGGAGTCAAGCTATACTCTAAAGCACCCGAGGGCAGGATAAGAAGCAATGGGTGGAAACTAACCAAGGAGAGAAGCAACTTAGAACTAAAGAGAAATTTCCTGACAGTTAGAACAATTAATCAGTGGAACAACTTGCCTCCAGAAGTTGTAATTGCTTTAACACTGGAAGTTTTGAAGAAAAGATTGGATAACCACTTGTCTGAAATGGTATAGGGTTTTCTGCCTAAGCAGGGGGGTTGGACTAGAAGACCTCCAAGGTCTCTTCCAACTCTGTTATTCTGTTCTATATAGGATAACATTAACCATTAAGAAAATTCAAGTCCAGACTCCTTTTTACTAATAATATATAGAAATCCCAACTAAATATGACTTAAATGAATTGTTACTTCCATTGGTTAGAACGGATTAGACTGATGTTTTTTTTAAAAAATTACTAGCGCAAGTTTCAGAGTTATCAAAAGTGCAACTTTCCTGTGAAGTATTAAGTATACCCCAGACCCAGCTCTCAATATTCTTTTGCTGCTTTCCCCATCCAGGTAGTGCAAGGATCCAATCCACCCATGGCAGAACTGAAGTTACAGATAATAATTAATAATAAAATTATTATATAAAAACAATAAAACAAGTTGGCGAAACTTCAGCAAAGGGGACTCTACAACAGGGATTTAGAGATGCGTCCCATGTCTGCAATCACACTCACAATCAGGTCATGGATGAAATTGGATTTGTTACACATAGATCTGATATAGAGGCCACATATATCACATATTTTGTAAAATATGTTAAGTTTTAAAACCTAAGTATTGCTTCAGTAATTCTCTGCTTAAGGATTTACAATGCCAGTTTAGTATAGTGGTTAAGGCTCTGGACTAGAAAGCAGGAGACTGTGAATTCTAGGCCTCCCTTAGACATGAAGGGTGAGTGGCTTTGGTCAAATCACTCTCTCTCTCCCCCCAATGTATCTCATAGGATGGTGGTGGTGGTGAAAATGGGGGGCAGGAATATTAGGTGTACTCCACCTTGAGTTGACCTAAAATATATTTAAAAGGTGGGATAAAAATCTTATACATTCTTTGATTTAGGAGTCGTAAGGACAGTTTAGAAAGTGACAGCTCAGCAGCAATCATTCCTCATGAATTGATTCGCACAAGACAACTTGAGAGTGTGCACCTAAAATTCAACCAGGAATCAGGAGCATTAATTCCACTTTGTTTAAGGTGAGTAGAATGTGAGTTTTCATACAAGGGACTGTAAGGACCATTCTGTTGTCTCTACATTACTGAGGTCTCTTCAACTAGATTTAAAAAGCTAAACTGAATATTACAAAGTATTTAACCATGTAATATATATATGCCTAGGGGTTGAGGAGTGCTATTCAGAGGGCACTCCATGAAATGAGCAATGTGCCCTTGTTCAAAATGTGAAAGTGCTGCATCTCAAAGATTTGGCATGAACCTCCAAGAGACTTATTGCTTTACTACAATAATAATTCCATGCAGATATTTTCCCTGAAAGCATACATATTCAAACAACAGGGGAGGACCTTGAAATGTCTGTTTAAAGCAGGGGTGTCAAACTCACAGGCCGGATGTGTCACGTGCTGGCCTCGGCCGCACCCAGTTTAGTGAAGGGGGGGAAATCCCAATACGTCACGTGACAACGCTGTGACGACGCGAGTTTGACACCCCTGTATAAAGTGTTTGTTTTGTGCAACCCACACCCTACTTCCTGCACTTGCACCTCAATCCTACTTTCCTCCAACTTGTGTGTGGCCTATGTGGGTATATTTTCTTAGTTTGTATTTTGGGGTTAAGAAAGCAAACCAAACGGGACTGTCTGGATTGTCATTGGTAACTGACGGTAACTGCATCATACTTTATACAACATTGCTTAGCTACAGCAGTCTGGTCCTAATTGCCATCGTAATCTTAGGACTCTGCATTTCAAGGTTTTGGTTAACTCTTACATGTCAAGTCTCAAATATCTGAACTGATTAATTCTAGCATATTATATTATGCTGTGTAATCTTACCACAATGCAATATTGTATTTTGTTGTATAATTAGATTATTATATATTTTTACTTGAATTCCAAAATAGCGAATTTTTCTGGTAACCTTAGGAAATCTTCCAGCACACATATATTATCTAAATTTGCTATTCAAATACATTTGTTTTGGTTTATGAAAAAGCATATATTACATTTAGATGGAATGTGTCTGGAAGAGAGAAATGTAGGTGAGATATAGAATTCCTTTCATTTAACTGCATCTCTTTCGTTTCATCAGTCATTGTACTGTGAAAGTTTCTGTGATACAAGTCATTGAGTTTGCAGTTTGTGTATATTGGAACTTAGATGAATTTTCTTTTTTTACCCAATCCACTAGAGCCTTAATTACTGTAGTCAAATTATAGTTGTTTCTGTCCCTCGTCTCTATTTCATTTTTTTATCTTGAACTTTAAAATTATGGGCCTAAAATATTATATGTATTGAGGAATATATATTGTGACAGAGTGCCACATGGGGAAGACCGTATTGATTTGAAAGTCATTTTTTTGCTTATTGTTTCAGAGGCAGATTATTACATGGTCGGCACTTTACATACAAAAGTATTACAGGAGATACAGCAATCACTTTTGTATCTACAGGAGTTGAAGGGGCCTTTGCTACAGAGGAGCATCCATATGCAGCACATGGACCCTGGTTACAGGTATTTTATTTTTATATTTTGTATTTCTGAATAAGAACCAATTTCTCCCATTTTGTTTCAGATGCTTTAAGTTTTTAATAATCATTTTTTGGTTTTGCTGTATTATTTTTAGGCAAAGAATGCCTTTGCATTCTTTACCATTTTTTAAAAGTATTTAGAAAGCGGAATTATAAGTAAAAAAGAAATGGCAGTTTTTAATACTCTTCTCTATGTAAACAGCAATTTTATCTTCCCAAATCCCAGAACATTTTACAAACTGCATCCTCTAATTCTTTCCCCCACTACCGCAATGCAGTTGCCTTTGTAATCACTGTTGTTTTCAAACAGTATGCAGCAATTGAAAAGGCAAGGCTACAATATTTGAACCTATTAAAAACTCAAAAAGAATGTCAAAACAAGTAGCGTTGCAAAACATCTTCAGGATAGAATGAAGAGACCTATTTTTAATTCTTCCTTCTTCACTTAGAAGAAACAGTGGCAGAATTTTTAAAGTTTTCTAGAAAACTAGTTACGGTTCCACAAAACACACTACTACTACTACTTTCTATCTTTTGTTTTATATTTGATTAACTCTCAGGAATCCTGTGCACTGAATATGTTGCTTCATGTTTTGTAAATTCTTTCTGTTGTGACTTCTTGCATTTCCCAATCAAGACAGGAAGTAGAATTAAAACACAGGATAAAGTAACAGCAAACAGTCTTATGAGGAATTATTTGAAGTAATTGAATTATGGTATATGTGGCTCACAAGATCCATATATTCCTAAGCTTTTTCTTTTCCAAAAGCCTAGAGTTTAAATATATAATTCCTATCTAATTTTAAAAGAAAATTTAAAAACCTTTTTGTGCAGCTATTTCTGATTTAAAACAGTTTCCAAAATTAATTTTACTTTTTTACTTGAAGCCCTTATTCTTCGCTCCTCTGGATGTCACAGTCAAATCTTCTATAAATATTTCATATTTTAATGTTGCCCACAGATAATGGCCTGTTTGTATTTTTGACTAGAGTGTCTTTGGTTTGTTTTCTATACACATTTTTCAAGTGCACATTTATGGTAGAGATTCAACAGTAGGTCCATGTTCTGGTTATGTTTTCTGTAGCTTTACCTGTATTAGCACAAGGAATTGCCACTTAGGATGTACAAATACATATAGCACTAGAGATTTTTCATAATAGCTAAAAGATAGTCTGAAATGGTTGGCTCTGGGTGCTCTTTTCTTGAAAAGTTATCTTAATAGGTTTTACATACCTCCTGACAATGCTGGTCTTTAATTTAGATAGAACTTTGGTATATATGGCAATATATCAAAGCAGTAATAAATGTAAGTTTATCGTCATCAAAGGAGCCAAGAGCAAACAGAATAACAAAGAAAATAGCATACATTTTGACATATGAAAAACAAGTTGTTCAGCAAATAGTTTCTTCCTATGTCTAATTATGGCACGGAAAAAAATTGGCTGCAGCCAGAGTCACATTATTGTATAAAAGAAAATTTACATATACATGGTTTAAATTGCTCATTGAAAAATCAATAAAAGGGAAATAATGGTGTCTTTCAGATCAATATACAGTGGAATCTCAGGTGGCAAACGCTTCTGTTTGCGACCAAATCGGGTTCCGACCAAAAAATCCACCCGATTTTTCTACCCAGCGAATAAACAGATTCCCTTTCTCTACTGATTTCCCCTTCCGCGCATGCGCAGTCCACACAATTTTTTTTCCACGCATGCGCACTCAGTTGTGCTTCCGGTCACGACCAAATCGGGTTGTGACCGTAGTCCTGGAACAGATTACGGTTGTGACCCGAGGTTCCACTGATGTCCACAAACCAAACATGTGCTCTATAGACTCTATTTCTGAGTAATTTTCAGGTCTGGTTAATAGCAATAGCACTTAGACTTATACACTGCTTTATAGTGCTTTACAGCCCTCTCTAAGTGGTTTACAGAGTCAGCATATTGCCCCCATGTTATATAAAGGCATATACCGTATATACTCGAGTATAAGTCGACCCGAATATAAGCCGAGGCACCTAATTTTACACAAAAAAACTGGGAAAACTTATTGACTCGAGTATAAGCCGAGGTGGGAAATGCAGCAGCTACTGGTAAATTTCAAAAATAAAAATAATTAATTTGGGAAACGATCTCACTATCATGAAAGGTTTAATTGATTCACTAACCCAAAAGAAGAAGATGATGATGACAGCGGGAGGCAGGAGTCACTCTCTTCCCCTCCCTCGGAGGCCCCTGAGTCAGGAGTCACTACCGCCGGCGCGGCCCCAGTCCCGCCGCCTCGGGAAGGGAAAGGCAAAGCGCTTTTGCCTTTCCCTTCCCGGCTGGGCTGTTGGGAGTCGCTGCCGCCGGAGGCCGCGACTCCACACCATTTTTTTTTTCAGAGGGAATCTGACTCGAGTATAAGCCGAGGGGATTTTTTCAGCACAAAAAATGGGCTGAAAAAACTAGGCTTATACTCGAGTATATACAGTATCTCCTTAAAGGTTGTTTTACATTCTGACAATGTTAGCAGAGACTAACAGGGCTTAGTGAATGATATAAAATTTTACTTCCAGAGATTGGGATGTCTGTCTCTTTTTATACACACACACACACACACACACACACACACACACACACACACTAATTAATTGCAAATTGAGTATAGGCCAGCAGTTGTGACATGACTGCAAAACAGCCTAATTCTGAATTAGAGGTAGATAGTATTTCCACTTTGAGTACTGTGTCCATTCTATGTATCAAAGTTTAAGAACATTTCAGAGAAATTGGAACAAGTTCAGAAAAGGGCAGCAAAAATAATTAGAGGATTAGAAATATAGGCTTTAAGAGATGAGTATAGTATAGTTAGTTTTGAGAAAAGACAGTTGAGGAGAGATTCATATAGAAAGTCAAGATCTATACACTTTCATTCAAAATGTAGAATCTAGAATTCTAGATTCGGCTTATAGAAAGACAAATTTTCATTTTAAAAAACCCTTCCTAATAGTAAAAACAATTTGTTAGTGATGTCAGTTATCCAAAGGGCGGTAAGGTTCTCTTTATTCAATTATGTTCAAGCAGACACTAGAAAACCATCTGTCTGATGGTTCTTTAATTTGGATTTCTGCACTGAGCAGGGTTGGACTTTTGATGGCCTAAATGTCACCTTCCAGCCCTGTAATTTTATTATTCTGCTGGTAATACTAGTCCTTCATAATGATTTGCAGAATGTGGTTGGATTTTGTGTCACTTCTTCAAATCTCTCTTAAGTAATTTTATCCATTTATGTAAATGGAAAAATGGTAACAAACACATTCCATTCTTGCCATTACTAGTTCCATTATATACTCTACTATTTGCTTAAACAGGTTTAGAAATGATTTAACATATTGTGCACTAGGCCTGTTCCAGTAAGGAGATCTGGAAGTAAACATTTCACAGTTAATGGCTTTCCCAGAATTTGTGACTTTATATATTTCCTGCATGTCAAGCAAAGTATCCTATTTTCTTCTAGGTGCCATAAGAAGCTTTAAAAAAAAGAAGGTGGCAGCTTGATTCTAGAATGTCTTTCTAAACAGCCTATATTTTTAATTTTAAAAAGAAACAGTTTTACATTTTTATTTTTCTTGTTCACTAAGTAAGCATCTTGGCTTTTTTTTTTTTTTTTTGCCTAACTAACTTAATGATTAAGAGTAGTTGTGCATAGGAGAATAATCTCTACTTCACCCAGCAGGTTTTTATGGTTCCCGGAAAGTAGGATCACTTGTGAGGAAAGGAAACTTGCAGTTAAGAAATAGTAGGTTTACATTCTTCACCAATGGATAGCTCAGGTTCTTAAAGCCCATTGCATGAAATAAATATATTCAGCCCTCCCTGTATGTTCTAAGACAATGAAGTTTTCTGAAACATCTAGATTGAAATGTATTGCATAGAAAACAGCAGAAGTTGTGGCACTTTCGAAAACTAGCAGTTTTAGCATTGATATTTATGTACTAAAGTCTGCTTTTGGGGATATATGTATATATGAATGAAACAAATGAAATTGTTATCAGTAAAAAAATTATGTAAAACTTTTAAGATGCATAAAAAGAACATTCATATACAGTTATATTAATATGTGCTTGAGAAGAAATCACCTATTAAGATAATTCAGTTACATCTTTATCTCTATATACAAATAAACAATAATTGTTACACATTTCAACATATTTCCCTCTGGCTTATTACTGCCCAGGGTTCACTATTCACTATCCTTTGTCCCTTATTCATTATTTTTCCAGTATGACAAACAATTACAGTAGACCTAACTTATTGATTGTTCATAACAGTTATGTAGCAACAGTTCAAACTTATGACAATGCTGAAAAATAACTTCATGACCAAGGTGCTAATGTATGACCTTCACAGGGACCATCAGTTTAATCCCACCTTAGCCATGAAAGCCAGTTGGATGACTTTAGGCCAGTCACTCACTCTCAGCCCAACCCACATCAGAGGATTATTGTTATAGGCAAAATAGGAGGAGAAAGTTATGTTGGATATGTTCACTACCTTGACTTCTTTGTAAAAAAATAATAAAGGTGGGATATAAATATAAAATATGTCTTTCTCTTTCAGTCATGTGTTCATCATGAAGTCAGTTAGTACCTGATGTCCTGTGCCTAACATTTGTTTCCTTTCTCTCCTCCCCCCCTCCCCCCCAAATAGAGTGGAGAGATTAAACAAGCAATCTCTTTCTAAACTGCTTTTCTCAAGTTAACTATTAACATGTTAGTTAGCTAGCTGCTGCCTGCGACTGACAAGATTTTAATCACTTTCACTTTTGTTGTCCTCCTAATCAGCCTGGGGCTTGGAGACAAAAGCATATTAAGCAAACATAGGCATTAGTGTTTCTTTTCTTTCTTTTCAATGTGTATTCTCCATCGTATGCCTGCTTACTCTCTTTTAATCCCCTCCTCTCAAATGAATGTAAATGCAAACATTAATTCCCTTCTTGTTGGTTATCCCAGCACCAGGGTGAACATTCCAAAGGGTAAAGGAATAGGGTGGGGCAAGGAAAGCTGAAGTAAACTCATAGCACGATTGTAATCAAGTGATTTTCTACTTAGTGACCACATCATTTAATGACTGTGTTGCTAGTCCCAACTGTAGTTGCTAAATAAGGACTACCTGTAATGGTTCACTTTACTGCTGCATTTACTGTATTGCAAAACTGAATTTGCATGTCAACTTTTAACACATGTAGCATATATTGGACTCTCCTTTTAAAATTAGTTTAAAAATTATTTTATTCTTTTTATTCAACATTCTTTCTTTCAGATTGTAATGGCAGGTTGAAATGTCCTCCATTGTTTTCTGACTTATCATTTCCAATCTTATATTTGAATTATCTTTTTCATAAGCGCAAAAATATATATCATACATAGAAAACAAACAAATTGCTGGTAATTGATATCATATCACATAACAGGAAATGTATAGAGTAGTTATTTTGTGTTATTGTAGTTGTGTTACATTGTATCTTCTAATAGTGTTGCCAATTCTACCTTTGTATTCACTGAAGTATTTAGGTTGGTTATAGAGCTTGGGCCTTGTTTTTGATTTTGAAGGCCTTCCTAAACAAAAGAGGCAAAGTAATATTTTAATGTATCTTTGTTGAAATAAGCACAAGGCAAAAGAATACTTGTCAAAGGTTTTTGAATAAAAACAATATGATGAAAAAAACAATAACTTTGCCTATTTAGGAAACTAACCTTATGATCAATTAAATCATGGGATTTACCATATCTTCAGGAGGAAAAACATTATAAGGATTAGTAAAAAAGAATGCAGTTTTCCATGTTTCTTGGCCATTTAAAAAGTAATATCTTCTTCTAAGCCATTTATACTAATATATCCTTTTGTTTTGAAATACATCATTATTAAGAACCAAAGCTTTGTTCAGATATTAATAATGGAGTGTTTATTCAGTGACAGTAGCAAAGATATGTGTTTCCTGACCAAACAGGCAAACTGACATTGGTAGATTCGCTGCTTCCCCGTTGGTTTCCTCATGATATTTTTCATTCAAAAACGCATAGGAAAAAATCATGGAATTTTGTGCAGATACGTCAGCACTTTGATTGTTATTGTGTCTGTTAACATCATTTGTTTCTAATAAATTCCTGTGTTAGATTAGGATGCTGTCTAAAAGCAAAACTGTTCTTTCACTCATAGCTGTAAATGCAGGATCCATTGTTCAAAATGACCAGTATATTCTTTATGGTAATTTAAATGTATTTTAACTGGGAGCTGATCATGACAAGTGATATGATCAGAAATAGAGTATGTTAATACTCTGGTCTTTTGCTGTATGAATAGGGAAAGCCCCAATTTTCTGCATTATCAGTTCTAGCAATACTTCTTTTATTAAAAGTTTAGAGATTTTCCATTTATTTCTCAGGTTAACTTTTGGCATCTATGCTATTGTTTTCTGAATAAAGGCAGTCTTGGACCTATATCCATTTGTTCAGCAACTGTTCAATGTGATGATGGTGCTGAACGAATAATGGTTATGAGCAGTACTTGGGGTTCCAGGCTGTACCAGCATCCCACGGGTCATGTGATTGCAGCCTGGGTGCTTGGCAAGCTGTTTATACTTACCACCAATTGCTAAGTGCTTGCATCACTTGATCACCATTCACAACCAGAAAGTCAGGGAGGAAACTGGCAGGGATGGTCACAAGTCACAAGTTGGTGCACCCTCACCCAGCCCCTCTGCACTTGCTCTGACCAGTCATTCACCCATGCACATTTCCCCAAACTGCACTGCACCCCATGCAATCTCCCTGACCCGCATGACATCTCTTGCCCTGTTGCAAGATGAGGGGTAACCTGTATGTTAATGGGGTTTTCTGTTTTTCTACTATTTTTACACCCCATAGTTAATCGTTTTATTGAAAATCATTTTTTTTAAATGATCACAAAGTATCAAGGGGCCAATGTTTAATTTTTTGTATATTGGCCAAAAAGCCCCTTAAACCACTATTTGTCCCATTTATCTGTTAGAAGACCCTATTTCTGGTTGCTGAACCCTTTGGAAGGACAGCATATAATCTTTCTACTGTCAAGTTGAATAGATTTAATTGGATTTCGGTAAGAATTTTAAAAGAAGCATCTAATCTTTTTTCTGAAAGCTATATATGAATTCAGTATGAAGATGTGTTTTTCTCTGTTTTTTTTTTTAAATCAGATTGTACTACTACAGTACTCTAGTATGGTTAATATATTGAATGTTTGTAAAGTCAATTCCTTCTGCCTGTAAAGAACAAAGAGTTTTCCCAGAGATGCACAACTCTATGTTATGAGCTCTGTAATCTAACTCTGTATAATGAGCCATGCGTTCCCTGCCTCACCCAAATATGCTCCAAGTGGATTCTTGCTCTCATACTCTATGAGTTATCCCTTTCTGCCCAGAAGACACTCCACAAAGGCCATGTAATCTTCAGCAGCTGTACATGACATATTTTGCTGCAGTAATTATGCAGGGTGACAACTTGAACTCGGTCATCTGCTTTTATAAAACATATTGGATGCTTGATTCCCATGAAGTGCTTCATTCATTAGGCAGACTTGGTTAACTTGCTGATGTGATTTCCTAAATCTACCAACCCAAAATTGAATCATATCTCTGTGATTCATAGAAATCAAGATGAAAGGATCCTGTTGCTTATCTGCAACTATTGCTTCTGGAGTACTGATCTGTACAATAGTCTTTTCCAATTTGAGGTTGTTATATTAAAATACGTATTTATTTTCCATCCTCTCCTTTTTCTCCCCCAGTCCCATTTAGCCAATATGACTGCATAGGAGAAGGGTATGGGGTCCACCAAAAGTTTCTTATTCCTGGAATATCCTGAATCAGGCATTGCAAGATGCATAAGCCATATGTATGAATTTGTATATAGGATCTGCATATATTTATAGGCAATCAATGAAAGAATTTCAGTTACAACTTAGCTATAGTTCTTCTGCATTATAAAGCAAAGTATCTCAAAATATAAGTATATCTTCATACATTAAAATACATTGATAGCTTGATTTCTCAGGTTTTGCAGTTATAGTGAATTAGTTCAGAAAATTTGCCCCATTATCTCAGCAAGACCAACAATGAATTTTAAAAGTAGTAATGAATTCTATAAATTTAAATCATAGATTTCAAAAGGCAAGTCTTGCTTCTTATATAATCATTGACAGCCCTTTGGTGTTCCAAAATTTGGATCAGGTAATATGAAACACAGATTTTTTTTAGAGTATTTGGGTTTCAGGGAAGTCTGTTAACGAACTATAAACATAAGCAGAGATTGATGCTTCCATAATGTATATTCTGCTGTAACCCATCTGTAAGAAGCTACTGGAAAAGAGCATCTGGAAATTCAAAGTATTTTACTCCCAATACACTAACAGCTCTTCACTTATATTGCCACCCTGGGTGAAATGAGCTTTTTATCCACCTTCAGCCAATGCACCATTTGTGACCCTTTCTGCACAAGGGGGATCTGGCTACAGTGACTTAACACAAGCTTCTGCAGTTTGTTCCAGGGATGGGATTCAAATTTTTTAACAACCAATTCTGTGGATGGGGCTTAGTTGGTGGGCGTGGCTTGGTGGTCATGTGACTGGGTGGACGTGGCTTGGTGGTCATGTGATTGGCTGGGTGTGGCCAACTCAATATCACTCATATCGAGGCACACATCTCCTTGCCTGGCGTCTCATGACTGTGGGGATGCTGCAGCAGTCGTAAGTGTGAAAAATGGTCATAGGTCACTTTTTTCAGTGCCATTGTAACTTTAAATGGTCACTCCACACAAGCAAAGTACCAGCAAAGGAGGGGGGAAAAAACTCCAGAGATGTTCCTGAGACAGGAAGTCTAGTCCTGCCAAGAATGTAATAAGGGTTAACGGAGAGGCAGTTTCTGTAAGCAACACCAGAATGTTTCCTTCCTGCCTTCCTTACAGGATTAGGCCAGTAATTTCTTCTAACAACCGGTTCTCCGAACTGCTTAGAATGTTAACAACCGGTCTAGCAAATAGGTGAGAACTGGTAGAATCCCACCCCTGGTTTGTTCTTCATAGAGCTGCCCCTATGAAGTGATCCAAAATGTAGCGCCTAGCATGAAGACAGGGACTTATGTGTTTGATCATTTTACATCTCTGCTGCAAGACCTGCAGTGGCTACCTGTGAGGTTCTAAGTTCAAATCAAATACTGCCTATGGCACTGCCTGCTCCAATATGAGTCAACCAGACCAAGGTAGTCCTTACAGGAAAGGCTGCTGATTTTCTCCCATTTTTTAATGAAGAAATGTGCTAAAGGCAGAAAACTGTACTCTTCCAAAGGGCTTTTGGAATTGAATGTTCATAATCTTTTACTTTATGAAGTCTAATTATCTTAATTGTTTTGTTCGTTAATCTGTTTTTTTTAATAAACCAAATTAATATGTTACATTATATGGATTGATTTTAGGTTTAATATTGGGTGTTATATAACTTTGTATCTCCTTTATTATTGTGAGCCATTGGATTAGATTGCACATGAATAATAATTGTTGTTTTGTAATGGGCACATATTATTCAGTCAACATTGTAGACAAAGACTCAGAACATTTTTGATAGAACCATCACTGAAAACAGCAAAGTGAATTTAGTGGTTGGGAAATAAACTGTCAAATTTTCTTATGGATTAGCAATTAAGAACAAGAAAGAGCAAGCAAAAATTATCTTTACAATGGAAAGAGATAAATAGTTGTGTGAGTGCGACATATACCAAGTGTATTGGGTATCTTAGGAAAGTACAAGTAATGCTCACAGGTCTGCATTTCAACCTCATTGTAGAGTTGAGAAAAATACAGAAGGGGACAACTAAAATGGTCATAATATTGTAACATTTTCCAGATAAGGAAAGTAAAATATATTAGGGCTATTACATTTAGGGGAAAAAGGAAAAGATACAGAGCAAAATAGATAAACGAATTTTTTGACAGCAGATTGAGAAAAGATAAAAAACTATAATATAAACCAAATCTGTTTTGTAGAATTACGTGGCTTTGAAAAATTTATGGAAGATAGAGTTGTCAATCAATATTAGCCATGATAGTTAAATGGAACCTCTTAATACAGTGGTAGTATTTCTCTCGATCCCAGTTTCAAAGGGACAAATAGCAATTGATGCCCTGCTTCAGGCATTCCTGGAGCCCATTTTCTATATACAATTGGTCATGCTTTAACAGACTTTCAGAATCCTTGATTTACATGTTTTACTCTTGCTCATTTGACTGGCAACATAAATCCTGGTGTTTCTTTGTCTTTTCCCTCCTTGGTGGGAAGAATCTGAAGAGAATTTATGTGGGCATTTGGCTCCAAGAAACACAGAAGCATCTCTGAAGCTGCCTTATAACACAGAGGCTTCTTCATATGATTAAGCCAAACATGTGGCTTTTAATCTTTTTTTCCTCAACTTAGAAAGGTTGGGGAAAGACAGACACTATACATTGCTCTGTGTTGTGTTTCCATATTCAAGTATGTTGTTTGAATAGAGCTGTATACAAAACACTGTCCTAGCACAGGTAACTGAGACTTTGATGATCCATTTTTCAAGGAAAGCACCCCATGTGAACACTTTTTATGAGACTTTTTTCATCTTTGCAAAAACTAGGGTGTGTTGCAAGATCTTCATATAAAGGCAGAACTACGGGTAAAGAGGAATTAGTTGAGTAATCATGATAGAAGGTATTTGCACAATTTACCTGAGTTGTGTTTTTACATTTCAAAAGTTCCATAGCACATGCTATTTGATATTCTGTCATAGTTACAGACTAGTTCTGAAAATGAATGAAACAGTAGTTTGGCCTGTGTTTGTTGGGGTATTTTTTCAAAATTACTTCAAATATTTTTTTCTATGCATTGGAAAAATAAATTGGCGTTCTTTCCATGATATTCTATAGCTACATGGTTTTAAATATTCTCACCACATGCTGATGAGTTTGAAAAAAAAAACTGGAAAATGTGAAATAGCAGCTTGTGATATGATTTGCTACAAATGTCACCTTTAATGATCAAATGTATGTAATGTCTATTTGTAATGTGGTGTCACCACTGCAAGAGCAGTGCAGAAACTAAAGTTTTGAGACAAGTATAGTTAGCTATTGCTTTGTATACATTTCAATAAAAGCCATGGTAGCTGGAGATTTTTGGGATTTGAAGTCCAGACATCTTAAAGTTGTCATGATTGAAAAACACTTCCAGTGTAATAATATGAGCAAGAAACATGAGGTCTTGTGTTGCTGTTCCTCTTCATCTTTGTGCATTTGTTTAAATTGCCTTTTAAAAGAAGGGTGAAGATGCATCCAGACATCCAGTGACTGCAGATTAATTCCTGAAATTTTGAACATGGTTTAATGAAAAAAATCCTATTGACAAATTCAAATTAAGCATTCTCTTGTCTCCTGTCCCCCGCCCATTCTCTCCCTCCCTCTCTCTCTTTTTCCCCTTCTCCCCCCTCCCTCTCTCCCCCCCATTCCCCCTTTCCCTCTTCTTACTCATATGTTAAAAAATAGGTACATCCATTGCATTACCTCATACAATATGATGTTTCTTTACAATTCTTAGATCTTTACCCTTTCTGAATTGACGTTTTATTTGGCACAGGAAATATTGGTATCATATAGATGGATTCCATAATAATTGCAGGTAATATAGGAGGAAGCAAATAATTACCGGAGGAAGTGAACTGACTTCCCAAGCCTTTATGAATTACAGGATGAGCAACATGGAACAGTGCTCTGAAGAATAGAATGGTCTGCTTCTTGGCAATTACAGTAAGTGTAACTTGGTGCATAAAAGAATAAAAGTTATTTTTCTCACTTTTGCAGATCTTACTTACAGAAGAGTTTGTGGAAAGAATGCTGGAAGACCTAGAAGATCTGAGTTCTCCAGAAGAAGTAAGTTTATTTAATCCAAATACCTAAAAAGACATTCTTTACACAGATAGTCTTCGATTTACAACACATTTATGGACCACATTTGAAGTTACAATAGCATTAAAAATGTGACATGACCATTTTTCACACAACTGTTGCAGCATCCCTATAATCACATGATCAAAGTTCAGTTGCTTGGCAATCAACTCATATTTATGTCAGTTGCAGTGTCCTGAGATCATATGATTACCTTTTGTCATCTTCTGACAAGCAAGGTCAATGGGGAAGCCAGATTCACTTAACAACCATGCTACTAACTTAACAGCACATTGATTCACTGAACAACTGTGGCAAGACTGTAAAATGGGGTAAAACTCAATGTCCCACTTAACAACAAATTTTGGGCTCAGTTGTAGTTGTCTGTTGAGGGCTACCTGCATATCTTTGCTTGTGTATGTAATTTATATAACATCAACATTTGGAATTCTTTGCTGAATAAAGTTGAAGAATTAAGATGCTCCTTCAGTAGGGACTTTATGCTAAATTGACATTTCTCCATGTACTTTTTTTGCCATGTATCCTCCATTCCTTGAAACATTTTCCCCCTTTTGTCATAATTTGTAAATCTTTAAATGTATTACTTCAATGCAGGTTTCATTGAAATAATATTTATATACTGTGATTAAAAATTATGAACATTCTGTTACTTAGAAAACTTAAAAGTGTTGAAATTGAGACATCCTGTTTTCTCTAAAAGATCCAGTACTTTGCTCAGAGGAAAGTGCTTGAGTTCTTCTCTGAAGTTTTTGTTGTACATGCTTTTAGATTAATTGACCTTTAACTTAACAGATTTTTCCCATGGAATCATTTTAACTATTTTTATGAACTATCAATCATCATACAACTCCCCTCTCAAGTTTTTTTTTATAAAAGCAGTGAATAAAAACAGTAAAGACATGATAGCTGTCTTGTACTATACACTTACTATAATGGGATTGGAGAGGGAGAGTATTTTTCCATGGGCTCCTTGCACAAATGTTTTCTTGTTCCCTTCTCACTGTTCAGTTCCTGTGGGTTCCTTATCTTCCAAATCGCAATAGCACTAGCACTTAGATTTATATACCGCTTTACAGCCCTCTCTAAGGCTGAGTCAACCTTGAGCCTGGTGAAATTTGAACTGCCAAATTGCAGAGAGCCAGCTGTCAGCGGAAGTACTGCACTCTTTAACAACTGCACCACCGTGGCTCATAATGCATAAGCTGCATAATGTCTGTTAAAATTGGCAGGATCATGAAATCTTGTTGTAAATTCTTTATTGGCCAAGTGTGATTGGATACACAAGGAATTCGTCTCCAGTGCATAAGCTGTCAGTGTACATACAAACATACAAAAGTGATAAGTCATAGATCATGTATAAAACCTGGTTTAAAAATCCTTATTTGCTTGTTAATCTAATATCTTTTCATTTGCTCCTGTATTATATAATGATATAAAGTATCTTGAAAATTTGAAAAAAAAAAATTCTCACATGAAATATTATTTATGCAATTTTGGTTTCTGAATATTCACTTCTGTTACGATCAGTAGCTTCTTCTTAATTTTGTTATTTTTATGGTCTTCAAAAAACAGGCCTTTTTTGTATTGAAACAAGCCTCTTTTTCACTTATTGATCTATTTCTTCCTTTATTGTCTGTTTCTATAGGTAGAATACACGTAGGTAGCAATTTCTTTCATATAACTGTTTTATCACTTCAGAAGAGATCACTTTTTTATATAATTCTACAGAGAAATTATAAAATATTATCTTCACATTTTGTTTTTCTTCCCAGAAATTGTACTTTTATTCATCCTAGATTCTAGCAATTTCTATAAGTACTAACTGATTTCTTTGTTTTTTAGTTCAAGCTTCCAAAGGAATATAGTTGGCCTGAAAAGAAACTAAAAGTCTCCATCTTACCTGATGCTGTATTTGACAACCTACTTCATTAAAGACAGCTGATGCCCACAAGCAGCAGCTTATTGTTTATTGCTCAAGGACTAATGGGAGCATTGAGTAGAGTAAAAGTTGGTCCCGACAATGTTGCTGCATAACTACAGCAGAAGAGAGGTTACTCAACAACAGTTCAGCCAGAAAAGTTCTTGTCTGGTTTTCTTCTTTTTCGTCATGGCTGAACTCTGAGTATCTGCATATATATGAATGAGTACAAGAGTTAGACAGAGGAAGAAGTATTCCATTATGAGTAGCAGCTGTAATACATCTTCCACTGTCTTAACTGGCTCTAGAACTGCCTGCTGCCACCTTAGTTCAGGGTTTATATTCATCTGCATTTATTGTACACATTTTTCATCTGTAAACACATAATTATTAATTTGATGTTCTCCATAATGCCAAACTTCTTTTGTTAGCCAGGCTTCTCCTTTGGCAGAATTATTCCTTTAATGCAAGTTGCAATTCCAAAAAGAAAGTGGGATTCTCCAAATGTATTGGGAGTAAACAGAGTAAAAATTACTCTATTATCTTGGCCCCAAACATTTCTTGTGGTTCAGCTGCAGTGAAGTTGGGCAGGTGGGTTTGGTCTCTTAGCTCAGATTAGTTGATTGTAGCTGAATTTTAAAACCCAAATTTTGAGCCCTATAATAAAATGATCCTGTCATTTGCTTTTCTGTAAAGAATGGCTAATTCATTAGTAAGATAACATCCAAAAACACTTTAATAATAATATCAGCAACAACTTCCAAATTGAGCCTGTGAATATTAACAGATTTAGAAAGAAACCTAACTGTAATTCAGTTGGATTATTTCTAAATAAATGTATGTTAAATTATAAGTTTTTATATATTACTTTGAGAATGTTTGGCAACAATAATCTCCCCCAACCCTTTTCAGACACTTTAATTGATAAGATAACTGTAAGTTATTGGATTATAAAGCATATTAAATAATTGCTCTTATTTCTTTTACTAATGACCAAGCAAGAAATATGAGTGATTAATTTTATATGTTTTTCTCATTGAACTCACTGAGCTATAAAATGAGTTAATGGCTTGTCTTATTTGTATTAGCACTGTTAGCACTTCTGTTTTTGTGAAAATTCCTGATGCTGCACTCTTTCTGAAAAATTTCCACCAACTCTCTGTGTTTCAGCTCCTAGAGGTGCCCAAGAGCCTGTTATCTTATATCAGCTTTGGAACAAAGCAGTCTAAAACATTTAAGTTTTGTTAAAACCATGTTTTTATTAATGTAATAGAAAGCCTTGAATTTGCTCTGATGAGAATTAATTGAATCAGGCCTCTCCAGAAATTGTAATTCACATAGAAGTTTAAATTGTTTTTGAACTATGTGAAAATATGTGTTTTTAACAACAGGGGTCCCCAACCCCCGGGCTGCAACCCACTACTGGGCCATAGCCTATTCTTAATTGGGCTACATGAGTGGCTGGCCAGAGCATGTGCATGTATGCGCAATAACGTGCGCAGAAAGTGGCCTCACCCACATGTGCACCTGGCTCACGGAAGTCAAGCTGTGTGCCAGTCTACCATTTGTGCAAAGTCTGGGTGCGTGCACCGGGTCGCCCCAAGCCGGGCCGGCAAGCCGCAAAGGTTGGGGACTGCTGTTTTACAATCTACAAATATTCAGTGGTCTTCATCTGCAACTCAAAGGCTAGGTTAGAATCCCATTGGACAAAAAAAGGGAAAACTTTTTTACGCAATGACATTTTGGGAAAAGAGAGAAAAATATACAATAAACATGAGCTGGACTTTATGCATTGTGAAATACTGTATTGTCAGTAGAGTTTTTGGATACTGTGATGTACTAACCTATTCTAATATTCAAGATCATAAAGCAAGAAGGCTTTGGAATCTGTAACATAAGTGAGAGTCTTTTGAAGAGCCTAGTTCATACTTTGTTTTTAGTAGATATTTAAATAAAATTAACAATGTTAAATTAATAATAGAAGATTGCAAAGTTGTACAGCGCTAATAGTAAGATTCTCTAGAGCAGGGCTATCAAACTCACAGCTCACGGGCCGTATGCATCACACACTGGCCATACCCACGCCCGGTTTAGGAAAGGGGGGGGGGAAATCCCGATACATCACGTGACACCACCATGACGCTGCAGGTTTGACAGTCCTGCTCTAGAGGAAATGTACATGGGGTAGTGTTCACATGTACTATTCAGTCAAGATCATTAACCATTATTTGTTGAACAAGCCAGAGTCAATTTTCTGGGACAGCAGAGTGATTGTGACTTTCATCAATTTCTTATTTTCCCTCCATTTCTGCTATTAATCAGGTGATATTTCATAATATTTTTTTAAAAAGTTAAAGAACAAGGTTGTTTTTTGGAAGATTTCCTCTATAATTTGCTCTATAATTAAGCAAGTTGTAGCCTCAAGGCCAAGTGTGGTGCCCAGATCTTCTTTCAATAGCCCTCAGATCTTCATCTGCAAATGTTGGTAGTACAAATGATGAAAATTGCTACCATGGTTTCCCACCATTTTATGACAAAATATTCATTAAAACTAATATATGGTCTGCAACACACAATGCATTTGAAAAAAAACACACCAAATCCCCTGCAAAATCCAGAAAATTCTACTTCTGTTCATTTATCTGAGAGCTCCTTTGCACCCCAGGAAATATGTATAACTTCCATCTTCAAAAAGGATAGTCCTGGGGGTTTTGTGATTATTGTTACTTTGGCTGTGTAAGGTTGATGGAATTGGCTTTACTTTGTTGTTGTTGATGGTTTTGTTAGATTACACTATATTGGGTTTTTTTAAAGAATTTGTAAAGTTTAGAAAGCAATTATGTTTTGTGTAGGTTTGGTTTTGCCTGTGTCTGTTGTCTGAGTATGGTTGGTTTTATTTCTGTGAAATGGGTATTTTGTTGAAATGTGTATGCTTTGCTTTGGCATTGGGAAGCAATTCCCTATCCTTTCAGGGAGGAGTTAGGCATGGGAAACAAATAGCCTGAGTGGCAGAAATGCTGTGTAAGTTTTTCCCACAATGGTACTTTTGTTTAGTTTTTGAAGGAACTGAAGTGGGAAGCCTATTCCTTAATTGTTATGCTTCAAATTATAATTGGATCTAACATCATTGAAATGCTTTTATATAGAAAGAAGTGATCCCTGCTGGTAGAAAACAGCTATGCTAGAGAAATGACTAAGCTAGAGAGAGCCTTTTCTACAAAATCTAATTTATTACATATAAATACTGTGTGTGTGTGTGTGCCCGCGCGCATGTGCGCACATTTTAAATTTTAAAGGACCAGATGACCTGGAGAAATGTTCCAACTAATTCAGTATCTTGTATTTTCACAGATGCCTTTGAGAATCTCATAGGTCAAGATATAGCAGCAGCATCCTCTTCACTTCTCAGGACCTAATACTGAGAGGCATAATTAAGATGATAATTGTTTTGACTGTTGTCATTCTGTCGTGAACTCTCGGGAATTGTTTCCTCCAGCTAAATTAGTTTATATATATAGTTTATTTGGAAATATATGCATTACTGTAATGGGGAAGTGTTAGTCACAACTGTCTCATAGATTTCTCTCTCTACTTAACCCTCAGTTTGTTCTCTTTCCAAGTTGAATAAGGAACTTCTTATTTAAGGAATAAAACAAGGGAGGCAGAGTCAGTATACTGTGAAATGCTAAACTGGAATTTTAAAACCATGGTGAATTTCTCATGAAGGATCTACAAGTTAGAGCTAAATAGTGTCTCTCATAGGATTTTCTGCAAGATCCTAGTGTTTTTAGTGTTATGTTCTGCATGAATATTCATTTTGGAGGCAGAACTGACCCAAAATATACTTTTTAAATGACTAGTCTTGTTGGATTTCCAAAGAAGAGTGCATTTGGGTTTTTTTTAAACTACTTGAATGCAACCACAAGTTACTGGCTTGGCAAATCAAAAGTATGGTGCTTTTATGTATTTTTGTTTAATCAATAACAATTTATGACTGTTCTAGTCAGTTTCCTAAGGAACATAATAGAACAGGGTTTGGTCTCTCCTTCAACTCTTCATGAGCAGATACTCACACTGTGGCTAATTATGCTGGCTTTTTATTTTTTCTCAACATAAGGTAAGAAGAGTTTACTTTGCGTTCTTGTTCTTTGCTTGCTAGTTCCTGAAGTGTTTTACCGGAAATAGAAGCTTTGGCTGCTCTTCAGTTGGTTTGCACCTGCTACTTAATCCCTCCAGCACCTGGAGCAGTAAACACCCTTCCTGGCTTGCCGCAACAATTATTAACTTTTTGTGCAGCTGTTGCACTAGTCATCGGCCAGGATAATGCTAACAGAGCCACCAGACCATTCCAGAATGTTTAACTATCTAACTATGAAAAAAAAATCTGTGTAAGTTATCCTACAGTAAGCTATGAGTAGAATAGAGATTTGAAGCTATTGCACATGTTGCAAGTTCTGGCCTTATTGCCTGTTTTGCTCAGAAGCTGAATCCCACAAAAGCACTAAAGATTTTGTAATGCAAAAAAGTAAAAAAGTTCAAAAACTAAATAGTTGGATTATATTTTTAAAAAAATCATTTAAATATACACTTATCACAAAATTTTAAACACATTTAAAATCGAGCAGAAGCTACTTGAAATATGGTAGAAGAGCAAAAAGGAAGAAAGTCATTGTTCATTCCAGAAACAGGTATAAAAAAGAGAATCTAGGCTCACCCTGAAGAAGACAAAAGAAATAAACGTATGCATGATTATTACATTAAATCCTATATCTGTAATCTTCACAATATCTCTATATTTTATATAAATGTGTACATCTTGAATTTCATATTTCCCTTTCATCAGAGGGAAAAAGTAGGATACAAACCTTTAAAATCTCTGCAGGATATTTTGCATTTCAGTATGATGATCAGTACAGAATTAGAAGGGAAAGCGACGTGTGGCAGATTAAGAAAGGATTGCACTGTCATTCCATTGCATTCTTTTCTTCCAGTAGGACACAATCACCATATGCTTTATATGAATCTATTTTGCATATGATCCCTATACATAAGGGAAGTAAGGGATCAGAGAATTATTCTATTTACATAAGCATTTTAATGGCTTGAGACAAAAATAATACTGTTTTCCACAAGTACCATCATTGCAGTTTTTAGGAAAAGAAATAATGCCTTCCATCTTTGGTAGCCCTGTGGCATTTCATTTCCCACTTAACCTGTATATCCTTTTCTGCTAGACATCTTCAATGTCAAAATTAGTACTGTCTAATAAAAATTTATAAGGATCCCAGACTGACTCTTAATTAACTTGTCAATATTATGTATTATGTTTCATACATATTTCTTTGTCCTTTCTTAAATTGCTTACATACAATCATAGTAAGAGCTTTTAAGCTTTCTATTATTTTTCCCAAAATGTTTCTTTTTTTCTTTTTAGCCAATAATTTTCCTATATTGCAAATATTTTGAAATAAACCCTCCTCATTTAGAGAGTTACTATATAGTGAGTTGCAGATGAGATGAGGGAATGTGTTTAAACTCTTCTTTTAACTTATATGTTTATTTCAGAAATTGTTTTAAAGCTCTGTTGCTAGCTAATTGTTGTGGCATACTCCCTAGTCCTTATTTTCTTTTCCGGGCAAAATTACAGATTTCTTCTATTAGACTCTTATCATATAAATCTTCAGTGAACAGAAGAAGATGATTCTATAATCCATGTTCAGTGTATATACTATAATATGCTCACTGTGGTTAATACAAATGGTTGTTGTGAGCACCAGTTGATAAGAAGATGCAGGAACATGGAAGTTTTTTGCTGGACCTTTTAATTCCAGGTTAAGCTGAACTAACTTTCTCACCAGTTTTACTTTCAAGGCTGAAAAAAACCCCACTTATCTTAGAGAAAGAAAAACCTATTTAAATAATTTTTAAATGTATGAAAAAGTTCAAAAATTAACAGTACTTTATGAACAATGCTGCCATGACGTAACTTTTCCAGAGCTGTGGTTTAACAGTAGCAAAGATCCATGGTGTGTGTCCGCGTTTATGCTTACACACATGTATGCAAATACATGCTCAGTTTAATCTAGTTTAAAGACATACAGTTGGTATTCAGTAGTAGCAGTTCTGAATTCTACTGCAGCTGAAAACAGCTCAATGGGAGGAGGTAGCATCACACTTCAAATGAAAAGAAGTATATTTCCTTTTTGAATGGTTTTATCTCAATAGGAACTAGAGTTCTCTATTCAACAGAGGGCTTGCTAACTTTTTTTTATTTTGAAGGGAGAAGAGCTCTTGAGGGGTGTTAGTTTTATATCTCAGATGGCTGTACTGTAGTTCTAGGAAGCTTTAAACAAATTGAAATATACTTTTGGAGAAATTAATCCGTAGATTTGTTCAGATGCTAATTCTGACTGCTGAGGCTGTTTTGAAAAGCTTCAGCTGAGATGAACCTTTTTGTAGTTCATCTATGTGGGGGGGGGGGCACATGTGTGTGTGGTTTTGTGTGTGTGTGTGTGCATTTCTCTACAAATATATTAGAGTTACTGCAGAAACTGACTGAAAACAGTTTCCTTCTCCTGCAGTAATATTTCAATATTTTAGTATACCCTTTTTCTACCAAAAAAAAAAAGCAATGAAAACCTAAACTAGCAGTTTTAAAGATATTTTATATTAGTTTGTAATGTATATTCTTACATTATCACAGTGCTGGTATGAACTACTTTTTTGTAATATTTTTGTGAATCACAAAGCTTTTGTTTCCCTTCTGTGTATTCAAAGTACATTAAACCTGTTTGCATATTGTGTTCAGTGTGTATTTATTGATTGCAGAGCTGATAAATTAGATTTTATTTTTCACTCATACTTAATTTTCTTTTTCCAACTGTTATCCGCAGGTTCTAACCAGGCAATATATAATATGAGGGCTAACCACCAGCATCTCCTTATCTACAATCTTTGTTGCAATTTATCTGTTGTTCTGCCAGGTACAATCTATTTCGGGAGAAACATTTGAGTAAATGTGAATGTATGCTAAATTTTATAATATGATGTGGAAATCACACAGGTACAAGAAGCTTACAACACCTACAACAGCTATCTTCAGCCTAGTAACTTCTACATGTGTTTTGACTAAAATTCTTGTGCTTTCCACAAATTCTGGAAGTAACAGAGTTCTTTCTAATTTTATTTTAATATCACCTTTCCTTGGCTATTGGAGAAGGATAGAGTTAAAATGGTCACATGATCCTATGTATTATATTGAAGTACCTGGACAGCACTTTACTGTGTTGTCAAAAAAGGAGGGGGACTTTTTTTTAGAAAGCTGTAACTGAAATAGGAAGACTTTTCATAGAGCCTAGAACTGCTCACTGATTTTGGTTACATCCTATCTCTGTATTCTAGAGAAAGCATACCTCCCACTTAATTACTGTCTTGAACAAATATAATTTGATAGTTGGGTTGCTTAAGTACCATTAATTTGGTTTGACTGCTAGATAGATCTCAGGATGCTCTGCTCTCAGCCTGGTTATTCAAGTCTTGCAACAGTGAAAACTAGTGAGAGAAAATACATACAGCACTGGGGACGTTGGGGGGAGGGGGAGGGAATCAATTTTATTTCATAGTTTCACCACTCCATTGGATCCATATGATATTGAGCCACACTTTGGAGCCCTCACTCTGCTTCATTGATCTCTTGATTTATTGTGCTTCGTGGCATTGGCTCTGTGGCTTGTTGCAAAAAGTCACTTTATTATCTTGTTCTTCTCAATTGAGAAATTACCAAGTCTCCTATAAGGCTACATCTCATTTGGAATTCTTGCTGTAATGGAGTAATATACCTTGTCTACCCAATGAAGCATATCTTCTGGACCACTGGAGTGTTTATACCATCAATATATCTAATTTCTAGAAATTAATGTTTTTCCACAAAACTTTTAAAGAGAATTTAAAAAATATGTGGCAAATTTTGATTCTGTAATTAATAGTGCTGTGCATTTCAGGGATGAAATGAATTTGTGTAGAGACCTGGGGAATCATTCTTTCTGCAATAATTTTGGGAGCTTTTGTTGCATTACTACCATATCAACAGATGACATATGAACAGTATGAAATTCTCCATGTGAGCCATCTTGTTTATATGTATGCACGCACGCACACATACGTATATTCCTGTATTTGATTAAGAAAGTTCTGAGAAACTAAAAATACGCTTATACTTTAAATCGATGACTTTCAACATTTTTTTAAAAAAACCTTTTTGCTGATGGCTACCTAAATTCAAGCATTATCTATGATACATTTCTTCTATTTTCCACTAGTTTTGTTATCTCAAGAATACACTATAGTGATGAGTTGGATTACTTAAATACCATGGCATGTATAAGGACTAAAGCTTAGGTAAAATGTTTATTTTCAGATGACATCTTATTTGCAATTAAAACTTCAATAAAAGATATCACAAATATATCATTTTCAGCCTTCAACTGCTTGAGTATTTATTACTGGTATATTTTCAATTTTCAATTATATTGAAACAATTGAACAAACAAGCTTTTTAGTATTTAACTTTTCTTTTGTTAGTGGGGTATTTTAGCGTGATGAGATTTTCACAGCTGTTTCACAAGAACTCTTAATTCCTCTCAGCAATGTTTACATTCCATTTTTCCAGTTTTTGCTTGTGAGGCAGAAAATCCCAATTCACATTGGTAAATTAACAATGATGTTTCTTACCAGACTTCCTTTTCCTGCAATCGAAGTGTGTATTCATTCTTTGCCTACATCCAAAATTCAAGAAACACCTTCCATGAGGTTTAATTTCACATTGCAGCTCCTCTGCCATACACTAATTCTTCCCATTCTGTGAGACTAAGCTGAAATTGGTTTGGTGTTTCAATAAAGTGGTTTCTCAGCTAGTCACAGTTTTCAAGGGTAGACTGAAAAATATAATTTTATTTTCCAGCTGTTCAGCAATTACTGGTATGACCTGCAGTAATATTGGGAATATGCCCATATTTGTCTCCTTCACTTTTCCAGTCCAAACGTTTTACCATTATTACATTGATCTGTAGACATTTTTATATTTTTCTTATTTAAATATTCAACAGTAGCTACGAAGAAAATAACTTTGTATACCAAAAATACAAACCTCTGGTTGCTGAAGAATAAAAGAGGTAATAATCATCACGTTCTTCAATGACATCATAGTTTCTCATAAGCTTCTAACCCATGGATGTCAAACTATTGCGTCATATGATGTATCATGATGTTTTTTGCCTCAGTGGAGCTAGGGTGGGCGTGGCCTGCGAGTGATGCATCCGGCCTATGGGCCGCCAGTTTGACACCCCTGTTCTAACAAATGTAAGGATGGAGGGAAAGTTATGCAATTTTTGTTCCAATTTCTTCACAAAATTTGGGAAACAGATGCAACTAGTGACTCCATTTTTATGACTGTGTCTACCCCTGTTTTCAACTTGTAGCCAGTTGCTTTTGCAGCTAATGCTTCATGATACTGAAGAAAGCATATTGTTATAACATTATGTTTTCCATTAACATAAATTATTTTACTGATTCACCCGTTAAAAGAGCAGCAGCTTTACAAATTGCTATATGCACAGGATTTCTAGGGCAACACAACAGATTCCAAGTAGCTAAGATAAGACAACCACCCTCTCATCTTGGGTTTTTCCATCAAATTCTTTACCACACAAACATAGTTTTATTTTACAATCATCAACATGGCAAATGAATATCAGTAATTGAAATGCATCCATTTCTTTCTCTTTCTAAATTGAGATATAAATGGTTTCTTCAGTGTTGGCTAACATACTGTCCACGAGAGGAATTTCCTTTATTTTTTTGTTCTGCTTCATTCCAAATCTTGACTTTCCAATGGCACTACGAGCAGGAAAAATCAGTATCTCTGCGATTGTGTAAGGATCCATAGTTAATAGAATAAATTCTGTGACTAAATAATTTTTCTTATGCTTTACTTGAAATACTTTTAGCAAAATTAAAACTTGATTGCTTTCTACCATAGAATTTTAAAATCTCTCACAATACTATCAAAAGTTTCTCAATAGTAGTGTCATTTTAGTGAGGAATGTCTCTGCCTGAGAAGAAACTATTATTTTTAGTTTTCTTGTTTATTATGGCACCTATTTCTTTTTCATTTATATTCCATCTTTGTCACTTTGTCCCCACCACTGTAATCTTTATATTTTCGTACAGGTTACCTATTAACATTTTAACACATCCCTGATATCTTTGAGCATCACTATCACTTCCTCATTAACCAATCAAACTAAGCTACATACTTGCATTTGTTACCTAGGGTTTATTCACACAAGGGACAGCTTTCAAACATGGTAACATTTTAAACTGAGGCTTAGTTGTTAGCTGACTCACCTTCAGGCTCTTGAAGCACATTAACCCAGATTTCAACAATACTTTTTCTCAGTCAGAAACATCACTTACACAAGAATAAATCTTTATTCACAAAGCAGAATCACACGTCTGCTATAATAGTACATTCATTCATTAATAATTTAAAGTTTGTTGTAAAACTTTTCTGGTCCTCTCATGTTTTTATTTTAAACTGTAGCCAATTTGATTGACTCAAGCTCAAAAAAACCACTGAGGAATAGTGGATTTTTATGTCTCCTTATAAGGATTGGGGAGAAGTTTTATTTTGAAAAAAAGTATCCAAAATACAAAAGTGAAATGTGTATGTGTGCATCCTTTCTAAATCTTATACTCAATCTATTACATTTCTACTTATATTATTCAGTGGTATATTATGTCCTACTATTAATACATCATGTTCTATACTGTTGCTTGTATTTCTATGCTATGTTATATTATCCTCTAAGTCAGGGGTGTCAGACTCAATTTCATTGAGGACCGCATCAGGGTTATGTTTGACCTCGGGGAGGGGCAGAATGGGTGTGGCCAGCTCGACGTCACTTGTGTCAGGGCGCCTGTGGCCTGAGCACTCTGCCAGTGAAAACAGGCTCCATCAGCTGGGACGGTCTACAACCAGCAGAAACAGAGCTCGGGTGTGTGTGTGTGTGTGTGCAAGCGGCTCTCACAAGCTCTGTTTTCAGCCATGATGGCCTCCCACAGCCCTCTGCCAGCAAAAACAGAGCCCCTCCCCCAGCTTCGTTTTTGCTGGCAGAGGGCTTACAGGAGCCATTGCGGATGAAAATGTAGCCTGGGAGAGCCATGCACGGCCCTCCCAAACTCTGTTTTTGCTGGGAGAGGCACTGCAGGCCGGATCTTTGCAGCTTACAGAGTGACCCCATGGGCCAGATCTAAGCACCCTGCGGCAGAGGTGGTATTCCGCAGGTTCTGACCAGTTCTAGAGAACCGGTAGCGGACATTTTGAGTAGTTCGGAGAACCAGCAAATACCAGCTCTGACTGGAGATTTTACAGTATCCTTCCCCTGCCAGGTCCACCAGGCCACGGCCACAGAACTGGCAATAAAAAAAATTGAATCCCACCACTGCCCCACGGACCTTGAGAGTGACACCCCTGCTCTAAGTATACTATTGCTATTCTGCTAGTAGTATTACTAGTATAAAACAGTGTTTAAACTTCTGCAATCCTGGTTCATCTTTAAATTCCATCCTCTCATTCCCTCAACTTCTGTTGCTGTTTTTCTTCTTTGTTAATGTCCAGCAGGTAAAGCATTGTCACTTTCCCAACGCCATACTTTGCCCTTCTTTTTCTTCCTGACTCTTCCATCTCCATAAAATAAACTTATTTGATGCTTTCTCTTTTGTTGTTGTTGCTGCTGCTGCTGAATTTCCAAAACATGCTCATTTCCTCCATTTTCCTCTTTGTCTTCTCCCTTCTCCTCCTTTCTTTGTTTCAAGGTTGTAGTTTTTACAGGCAATTCTGCCATGCTGACACTGGGGAGAAGGTTCAAATAGGGGAGAAAAACGGCAAGGATGCATGCAGGTTTTTTAGCAGCCTGCTCTTCCATAATCCCTAGCCTAGACTACTTATGTGGCATCCAAGATGTCACAGCAGTCTGGGTAAGAATCACAGCTTTAAATGAAAATGGGTCAACAGGCTCATATTTTCTGTGGATTGGGGTGTTAATGCATTCATACAATACTTAATGTATTGCAATTCTGCATGATCACAATAATGTTGTAGTATCTGTTAGATCAGACTTCCTGCATTTTGGGGTATCTGCTTGTGAGCCAAATTGTTGAATCTTGAGTGTGGAGGAAACAGCTATGTAGAAAATCTGCAGTTTTGAGCAAGGGGAAGTGAACACTCCAGATACCTGCTTTTTTTTTGCATATAGAGACCATAGAACATATCTCTATAGTTAACATTAATCTGGACCTTTCCCAAAATGTTTTTTTCTTGGGAGTAGTTTTAGGCAGTACATTGGATCAGGTTGTTATGCCTTCTCTTGGGGAAATGCCTCTATAGTTGTTTCTTTCGCATTCATTTTGTTCTAGTTTTTTTTTTTAAATACTTGCATTGTTTCATTTTTATAACTCTTAAAAATAAACCAAATGAATATTGAACCATTTCAGTGTTAACCCACATTTTATGATATAGCTATATTTCACTGCAGATTTTAGGTGCTATTGGAGAATAGTGGAGTACATGAAGGGATTTATATCTGATAAAACATTAGGCTTTGCCTGACAAGCACAAGTTATTTAGAACATTTGGACTGGGGCGTAAAGGGAGGTGCAAGATAACAGCAAGAATGGGGCAATGATTTGTTCAGTCATTTAAAAAAAAGTTCTCTTCTGGGTACCCTGAGGCAGTTGCATCTGGCCTGTGCACACAGTTAATATTTCAACCGCTTTGAGGTTGAGCAGAATGTTAAATATCCACTGAGGCAGGAGAAGGCCCGAGGCAGTTTCTAGGGGCTGGCAACACACAGGCAACTATAGGCTTGCTTTTGCAAAACAGCAAAGTCTTGCGACTTAAGGCATCAGTCCAATAAACTGATAGCAATCCAACTAGTTAATAAGCAAAGATTCTTTCTTATCATTTTTATTTTTTTATACCATATCTTGTCAGTTTTGTACACAAAGATAAAATTTCATTTGGACAAAAAGACATGTCTCAGACATGTCCATGTAGTTTTCATTGCAGCAATATGAAATGGATTTTACTCCTTTCCGATGTTTTTTCAGCTACAGTCCTATTCCCCTGGTATTTCCTAAAACCTCCAATTCAAGTCTTAAGACAGCTGTACTTTGTTTTTACAGTTAAATACTGCAGTTTTTTCATTCAGATAACTTCTGCAACAATGAAAACACATTTTCATTTGTTTACCATAATAAGTTAAGTCATACATCAAACAAAATACCTGTTCTGTGGATGATGCATGACAGCAAACAGGAATTCTTTGGGGTGAGAAATGGAGGGGTACCATACTTTTAGCCACATTTTGTACATTCTGGTTGAGCTAAGTGAAGATATTGTGCTAAACAATAACATAAATTGATTTTGAATTAGCATCTAAGTGTAAATATGACTATAATAGTTTATTAACTACTGTTTGTGACAATCATTAATTCTTAAAAATGAACATAGCTGTGGTTCAAACAAAGTACAATTTATGAATCCAATTTAAGAGAAAAAGAGAAGGGTAAATCCCTAACATGTTTGATCCATTTACTTAGCCTTTTAACATCCTCCAACTTTGGGCAACATTATTCATCAAGTTATGGAGGGTACCCACCTGGTCTGGAAAGTGTGTCAATTTGATAAGTACTGTATTTGCATGACTGTGCCTGTTACAGGGTGAGTAATATTTCAGGATTTGAAGCATTCCTGTCATCTGCCCCAATAATTTTCTTTCTTTAGGAATGAAAACATCAGGAGTAACACATATAATTTCTGAGGCTAGGCTGTATGATATCCTTTTGGTGTCTGGGGGGCACTGTTCTTAGGGTCAGTTCACCTGAATTTGCTAAATCATTCACTTGATTCTAGGTGCTGTGCTACATGATTGTCTTATCAACCGCCTACACAAATTATGTTTGTGAAGCTTAGCCAGATTACTAAGTAACACTTCCTGGAACTTGTAGTGAGCATCTGTCTGGACATAATCTTTGGTTTCCTGCTTAAACCCATAAGGACCTTTTGCATGCAGAGTCTCCTGTTTAACAAAATTGTTATTGTTGAGGAGAATTGTTATTCTCCTCCTCCTCCATTAGCACTGTGACCTTGGCAAGCAACTGATCAGCCCTGGATTGGATGTTTTAGAAAGTAGGGGTTTTTTTTGTTTTTTGTTTTGTTATATCAGTTTGCATGATGTAACTATGAACTAAAACTATGATTACAATATATCACAGGGGGTCTTTAAGATAAACATGCCAGCCTCATTTGTGAGTCAAGGAAGAACTTCAGGATATATTTATTTTGGACTAGTTTAAATATAATTGATAGCATTCTCAGTATCAAATTGTGATTTCTGTTTTCTGATGCATTTCATTTTTGTCCTGTCCTTCCACCCCTTGACCCCCCTCTCTCAATTCACCCTGGATTTTATGATGAAAACTTAGGGGGTGGGTTTAACCATCAGTGAACATTCCACAATTAACCTAGAGGTTAGATATAAAGTCACTTCAGCTTTGGAAAGCAGGCTTTGAGGGAGGAAACAGATGAGAGAATATGCTGCTTTCTCCAGTAGTATGTGACTACAAATTACCTGAAGTCATCAGCTCTGTAGACAACTGTCTGCAATCTGTCTTCTCCTCCAGTACTAATGGCAAGCTGTGTTTGGCTTACATTTACCAAGAGCAATAATGGAGGATTATTTATTTATTTAACAAATTATATAGGCTCCAAATTCACCCACGTTAATTCCATAAAGTTATTTTTTATCCTTTTGATAAATTATAGAATGCAAAATTAAATATCTGAGCCAGTAAGACGTTTTTTTCCCCTTCCCAAACTAATCTACTCATCCTTGATTCAGCAACGAAAAGACAGAAACATTACCAGCATGAAATTTGCTGCCTCCGCTGCTGATCCCTATCCTGTCTATTGACTCTGTTCCCAGTCTTAGTCATCTGACTTCCCTCCAGGGAAATGAATGACAAAGCTTAATAACTTTACACACATTAAGACTGTCCTCAGACAGTGTCCGGAAAAAGGGAAAATGCTACTTCAGCACCAGTTAAAGTTGAGGAAAACTTAAATCTGATTCACTTATGGGCTGGGGTGGGCGGGCAAGATGACATAAGGTCTTTCCAGCAAAAAGATGGTTCCAAGATATGGTTGTACTATAGTCAGGTGCAAGTGGAGAATCTTGAGAACAGGGATGCAGTGATGTTAGTGATAAGATATATACTAGCGGTGGCTAACCTTTTTGGCACTGAGTGCCGAAACAGGAGCATGCGTGTGCGTGCCCCAGAAACCAGAGGAGCAGCTCTCCAACGCATGCATGCGTGGGCCGGAATCCAAAAGAGCAGCGGGCGATGGCTGGCATGCCCAGAGAGATGGCTCTGCGTGCCACTTCTGGCACAGGTGGCATCGGTTCATCATCATGGATATATACAATAGAGACAAATGGAGGAATTTACACAGATATCCAACCTGTGCTTACAAATTCAAGTTTGTAAGATGCTAATGTTCAACAAAAGTTACCTCTCCCATTTCTGTCATTCCCAGGCCAGCAGATCGATGGGCTTTGAAGCAAATGTACTTGGAATTGCTTAGAATCATCTCCTCTGGCTAACAAACTCAGTACTGCAGGAGACAAGGACATTAAGCATACTCTTTAGTTGATATTATTGTGAGTGGAATAACAACAAACAAGATCTAAAGGAAGATAATAACTTCCACGGGAGAAAATATGGAGGCAGTTCCCTGCTTTCCTTTGTCTAAATGCTCTTTGATTTGTGTAATACAATTAGAAGAGAGGAAATTCAATTGGTCAAGCTTTAGATCAGTCTTCTCCAATTTCCCACCCACTAAATCAGCTGACCTTAAAATCTACTGTATAATCCATGCATAGAGTTGAAATGCAGTACATCGTGAGAGTGTCAGAAGAAAATGATCTAGGTGAACAAATCCAGCTTCTCTGCAGTTCTCTGGACCATCATGTTAGACTGATGTAACTTTCTAACTTACATCAGTCCTACATTGTTTGAAATACATCCATTAAGAAGCAACTTTTAGAAGAACGAGGAATCTCTAAAACATATTTCAGATTTTATGTTCCTCAGAAAAGTACGCTAAGGGGACGTACACGCTGACTTGAAATGCAACTACTCTGAATAAATTATTTTCAATTTATTCGATCAGTTTAGTTCATTAGCCAGGATTTGTAGTGGGAAATGTTCTGGTTTGAATATGGTAAAACTAAGATCACAACTCACTTTGGCTTTGAAGTTCGCTGATAGTCTTGAGTAAGTCATACTTTACTTGGCCTAAAATTACCTATTAGGTTTGCTGTGGAGCACTGCACAGCACACTAGATTTCAGTATTGAGAAAGAAGCCAGCAGAAGATGAAGTTTCGTTTCCTTCAGACTAGAAGGTTGAACATTGTACATACTTTGCATAATTAAAGGTTGCTAGTTTATTTCTGATTTTTAAAAGAACTTGAGAAGCAAGACTAAGAAACAAAAAGGCACTGAATAGAAAACACTGGCTTAGGTGAAATAAAAACCTGATTATATGCATTCCTTTGCTTAACCAGTGCCTCCTTCCATACATTTGCTACATTAGCTTTCTTCAAGCTGGTCCCTTTCAAACAACTTAGATTTTATCTCTTACAGTTCTCAATCATTCATCCTAATTGTGAACTGAGGAAGCTAAAGTCAGGATAGTAGAGAGCTATATCACCTCCTTTGATGCGGCTCTTAGACATCCCCACATTATGCTGCTAAAATCTGGCAATAAAATCCTTGACCAGCATGAGGTTTATGTCCCCTAAAGGTAATATAGGTATGCACTCTCTCTGATTATGTTAGATCTGAGGTAGATCGGTTCGAATGAGATGCGAGACCATTCTAGTGAGTTCAGCTCTTTATTTAGAATAAGAACAGTCGGAGAAATCCAAGCCACGGCAGCCCTTCATATAGGCTGGCTCGCGGCTCGGCGGCCAATGGCAGCGCTTTGAATCTCCCACGATCCAATCGCGGTAGATTCTTAGCGCTCCAATCACGGCCGGTGTTTCGACCAATCAGGTCGCTGTCCGTCCGAACCAATCAGTTGTGAGGGTTTGGAGTATGCTAATATAGTACAGATTACTTCATGTACCTATTTCAAAGCTAAAGAATCCCCCAAGTCTTCCAAGAAGTAAAAAAAAAAAAGACTGCAAAACAGCATATGTGTAATGTATTAGAACATTGAGATATAATGTTATATGAATGTACTTATTTTATATATTTTAACCCACTTATTCTTCTTTCAAATCCCAAAGCAAGGATACCATCATTGACAAACCCTCAGTGTTTGATATTGTATAGCTCAATAGTGCTCTCTAGACCTTGTGGTAGTTGAACACATGCTGAGATTTCTAAATAAATGACATTCAGCTTTTATCCCACCCCCAACTTCCCAAAAGTCTCTTTCATGTTATGCTATTTATCCAGTGGTTCATCTGGTGAAAACTGGAGTGACTCATTATCTTTCCACCAAGGGTCCTTCTGCAGAAATTATACAGTCACCAGATACTTTCTTATTGATTGGCTACAGCCAAGCAGGCATCAAAAATAGTAGGCAGGCAGAACTCAGCAGGAGAACACATGAGGCCTGTGTGACTTTCTCTGCTGAGTTCTGCATGTATAATAAAACCAAAAGATAATTCCAGAACATGTGTAACCAAGATCGGTAACTTGGCTCTTATGATTGCATCTGGAATTCCGTTGGTATGATTGTTGCTTTAGAAACTTAAGAGAGGCTTTTATGATTTGTATCAGCCCTTTGAGGTAGGCTAGGTCAAGAAACATGCACTGCAGAAATTTTGAAATCGCTAATTTATTTTGAGGGTATTTAACAAACTCTTGACAGCTAGTAATGTCTCCTCCTGTGTCATCTTATATTAAATAAAATCAAGGCAGAGGTTTTTTGAGTTTCTTTCTTATGCTTGCTTGAATTTCTGCAGTCTGTCATCTTTTCACAAATCCAATCTTAATAATTCTTTGATACCTTCTTCAAGGTCATACTTAAATTCTTTTACAAGAGGGACATAAATATGCTGCAGTTTTCCAGAATGTATATTGCTAAATTAATGAAATTTATACATTTGTGGTTCAGTATCTAATTCCGTTGTTCCAGAAGAAACTGTAAAGGGGAAGTTAAGATCTAGAATACCTTGCAGAAATCAAAAGTGTCCTCAGGGCACTGGTGAAACAACTGTTTTTTGCCTTTGCTGATCCCTGGGTTTGGGACATCATTAATATGTCAGTAAAGCCTGGGATTTTTAATGGACGATAATCCTATACTGCTTGATCCTTATTGAAAGGAACCCCATGACTTGCAAAGAAAGATTTTAGTATAACTCTTTGTTTCATTTTTGTTGTAGAATCACAGTCTTTCTATACTTACCTGTGATCTTTCAAAGTCATGGCCCTGAGAGTGAATATGGTGGCCAATAGAATGAAAATGTTAGATGTTGGCAAGAAAAAGGGGTTTTTATTTACCACTTAAATTAGTCTTTTTTGATTGATTAACATTCTGGGCATCTGAAAGGATTTTAGTTTTGTAAGACTCTTGAAATAGGTTCTCATAAGGGATGGGAATGCAAGTTATATAGTCCTAGTTCTAAATCCATTGTTGAAGCAAACTAAAGCCTAGCCAAAGCAAGGACCAAACAGTTGCTTAAGATCCATTGAGCAGGATGAAATATATGTATTTCTGAATTTTTGAACTGGACAGAGAGCAGGCAGTCTTACCCTTATTCTTCCCAACATTTTCACATTTAGCTGGATGTTTCAGAGTACTCTTCTAATAAAGCAAGATCCCAATTCATGTGGAAAGCTATAGTCACTTTTAAAGGTGCAATAACCTCAGTTTCCTAACAGGCCTTCAACTAGACATTTGGAGGGGAATGTTAGCATGCATGCCTCATTCTCCAGTTGAGTCCTCAGTGCATGAAGCTCAATATTTGAAAAAGGCTTTAAGGATCTATGACCTTCCAGGTTTCACTCTCCACTTCACCAAACAGAATTATGTATTCATAGAACAGAATACAACACATAGAGCAGAATATAACCTTTCCCAGAATATAACCTTCCCCAAAATCTGTCGTCCAGATGCATTGAAAAACAATTTCAGAATTCCCAGGAAGCATGGCCTCGGGCAGTTTACATTGGAAAGCAGCACCAAGCTTAAGGAAACTGATATAGAAAGAGGGGGTGTTTGTAGGATATCTCTAACCAAATTGATCAATCCCACGTGAATGATCAAACTGCGGGCTATGCCAGTTGTATTCGGGCCAGTCACGTTGATTATCATCCAGCAGTAATCATTGTAGTGGTCTTTTCTTAATCTTTTTTAAAATCCCCATTGGGTCAGTCCTTGAGGAAGAACTGGAAGAAAATCTCACCTCTGTACTGCTTTATTCCAACTCCACCTCTCCCCCGCCGCCCCATGCCTAGGATTATAAAACAAAAACAAACAAAAAAGACCAGATAAGATGCTGCTTGGAACATCCTCATTTTTGCAGCTGTTCTAGCTTATTGGCTCTGCACCAGAGGCTGGACAGAGAACTAATCACAAATTAACCCCCTTTTCCAGATTAAGATGAGTCATGGATGGTTGGACTTATCCAGCAAGTAATCTTGGCCTCTCTCCTAACATAGCAATGGCTTCTCTGGGTTCAGACAATATAATGGGGTTACCAGTGACACGGCTTAGACTTTTGCATGAACACAGTCTAAGTAAGCAGGGTTGTCTGCTGGGTGGGCCAGAGAGAGCAGCTGCCTCCCTGAATTAATTGGACTGGTTGCAGGAGAATACAGAGGCAGCAAGAAAGTGCTTGCTTGCTTGCATACATGCTGCTTTAAATTTTCATCTTCTGATCCCTGAAAATCAGCTACACTGAAACCTGACTAAGGCCAACTGGCCCCTGCAGTGCTATGTTAACATCTTCCTCCCTGAGTCTCTCAGATCTCACTCAAAGTGGGGGGGGAGAAGACTGCCAGGCTGCTGCTGAGAGAGACACGGTACTAAAATGAAGGCTAACAAACTCTCAAAGCAAACTTAAGGTGGTAGTGATTGTGGATGGAGACTGGCCGGCTATACAGCTAAATGCTTATCAATCAATCAGAGTAGAGCTGGAAGGGACATTCGAGGTATTCTAGACCAACCTGCTCAAGCAGGGAGATCCTATACCAGTGGTGGGATTCAAATTTTTTTTACTACCGGTTCTGTGGGTGTGGCTTGGTGGGCATGGCAGGGGAAGGATACTGCAAAATCCCCATTCCCTCTCCACCCCACTAACCTGCTTTCCAGCTCCGTTCTCCTGTGCTGGGCAACAAAAGAAGACCCAGCCAATCAGCTGGGACTCGGGAGGCAGAGAATAGATGGGGGCGGGGCCAGTCAGAGGTGGTATTTGCCAGTTCTCCGAACTACTCAAAATTTCCGCTACTGGTTCTCCAGAACTGGTCAGAAGCTGCTGAATACTGCCTCTGTCCCTATACCATTTCAGACAAGTGACTGTCCTAGTGGTGGGATTCAATTTTTTTTTACTAATGGTTCTGTGGCTTGGTGGGTGTGGCTTGGTGGGCATGGCAGGGAAGGATACTGCAGAATCCTCACTCCTTCCCCACTTCTGGGGGAAGGTTACTGCAAAATCTCCTTCCCTCCCCACCCCACTAACCTGCTTTCCAGCTCCGTTCTCCTGTGCAGTGCAACAAAAAAAGGCCCAGCCGATCAGCTGGGACACGGGAGTCAGAGAATAGATTGGGGTGGGGCCAGTCAGAGGTGGCATTTGCTCAAAATTTCCTCTGCCAGTTCTTCAGAATTGGTCAGAACCTGCTGACTGGACTGTCCAGTCTCTTCTTAAAAACCTCCAGTGATGGAGCACTCACAACTTCTAATGGCAAGCAGTTCCACGGGTAAATTGTCATCACTGTTAGGAAGTTTCTCCTTAATTCCAGCTTGCTTTTCTCCCTGATTAGTTTCCACCCATTGTTTCTTGTCCTGCCCTCTGGTGCTTTGGAAAATAAGTTGACCCCCCTCCTCTTTGTGGCAACCTCTCAAATATGGGAATGCCGCTATCAGATCCTCTCTAGTCTTTCTTTTCTCTAGACTAGCCAAACCCAAATCCTGCAACCGTTCTTCATATGTTTTTGTCTCCAGGCCTTTAATCATCTTATTTGCTCTTTGCACCTTTTCCAAAGTCTCAACATCTTTTTCTTTGTAATGTGGTGACCAAAATTGGATGCAGTATTCCAGGTGTAGCCTTACTAAGGCTTTATAAAGCAGTACCAATCCTTCATGTGATTTTGATTCTATGCCTGTTTATACAACCCAGGATTGTATTAGTTTTTTGACTGCTGCCGCACACTGCTGGCTCATATTCAAGTGATCATCCACTAGGACTCCAAGGTCCCTCTCACAGTTATTGTATTTGAGTCAGGTTTTGCCTGCAGATTTGGAATCTGCCTTGTGGGTGAAGAGCTTGGCCCACTCAGCTGAGTTGAGTATTGTTTCTAGTGCTAGGTAGTAGATTTTTCCCTACCTGTGATTAAAACTAGAAAAACCTCCTACCTACCACACTATAATGTCTGTGCTATAACACTGAATTAATAGGATGCAGCTGGACAACCAGCTATGTCCATTCCTTTTCCTGGACACTCTAATTCCTTCCCCCTCCTACAACTTTCCAGCCAGTTTTCGTTCCCTACCCAGCCAGGATTCCACAGGGCTGACTGTGGGCTTGTTTGGGAGTTATGACTTACAGATTTTAACTGGGGATCTGATCTCATGCTTCTAGCTATTGTAATGTGTTTTTAAAGCTCTGGAATCTAGAGGTTGGTTTTCTTTTTTTCCTTTTAACATTTTAAATAGGATATTCTTTTCTCAGAAAAATACACATTTCAGGGAAGTACTTTGCTCAATGAATAATTAAATTTTGGAACAGCCTGCCACGTGATAGAAATGACCACTTGTTTAAGTAGGTTTATGCTTAATAGTTAAGTAGTTTTAATGCCCAGTTTTTCTGTAATTACCCAGTCAGAATGATATGATTTGAATTCAAACTGCCCGGATGGGAGAAACTAATGCCTCTTAACCTTGCTGGCGGGCCTTCAGAAGCCATCTGATTAACTTCTCTGATACATAGAAGGCAGGATCAGAAATAGATAGTGTGATCCAGCAGGACTGTATCTGCTTTTCTTAGGCATTATATTGAAGTTTGACCATTCTCACAAAAGCTCTATCTTAGAAATGTTGATTTAGTCTTAAATTTTGATTCAGTATTGATGTTGGTCTATATTTAGTTGTATCTCATGTTAATCCTGGTTAGAGTAGGCCCTACTGAAATATTGAGAGGAATTCTAACCAGATTCACTAAAAAGCATACCACGTTAAATGAACTAGAGTTAGTCCCAAATTAACACTGGGCTGCATGTATGCTTATCACTTTTGTCATAAGTAACTTTGAGATATAAGATTAGCTACTTTGGCAACAAGGCGTCTTATCTGAAACAATGGGAGGGTTTATTACTGTGAATGTTTGCCTGCCTTTATTAGGAACTAGTCTCCTAAGTGTCAGTTCTGCCAAGACCTTGAATGCTGTATTAAACCAGCTTATATATTGTGGAAGTCCAGAAATAAAACTGGCTGCACACATGGCAGACATGCTTAACCAATGGCTCAGTATAAACTATTAAAATATTTGAAGCTACTAATAATATACCATGTAATCAAGGAATGCTTACAATGTGTAGTTCTAAAAAAAAATCCATATTTTCGGTGAGACAAGGATAAAGAATGAGCTTCTTCAAAAAGAGGCAGAAAAGGGGAATTTTGAAAAGTGATTTATTGTAACAGAGTTTTCCTATATGCGAGGAAACTGAAATAAAAATAAAACTGAAGACGTCATGTTGGAGCTGCTTCTTGCCCCCGTGAAGCAGAAAAAGTATAAGATGCAACATTCATCGCATATCATAAGGAAACTGGCCCCAGTGTAACTTGAAAATATAGAAAATGAAAAAGAGCTTGCTTCTTTGATGAGGAAATGATTCTTGATTTAGGACAGGGTATAACAAAGAAGCACCTGTCTAGTCAGCATGCTGGGGTGATTTTGCTGATTAGATGTATGGAATAAAAAGAAAATCCTTATTTTTCACTC
Source organism: Notechis scutatus (assembly GCF_049901735.1). NCBI lineage: Eukaryota > Metazoa > Chordata > Lepidosauria > Squamata > Elapidae > Notechis > Notechis scutatus. The sequence continues at coordinate 121,682,365 of NC_142012.1, read as the reverse complement.
CTCTTTTCCAACTTGGTGCTGAGAATTCAGGAGGGTCTCCCTCCTTTTCTTGGAGAATTTAGCCAATTAAAAAAAGTCAACCCCAAATTCTGAAGCAGTCAATCATGTGTCAGAAGAAGAAAGGGTTTACCCCCCCCCCCACACACACACTTTTTCTGGGGTAAGGGGAAGGATGGATATTGTTTAGTGTAGTGATTGAATAGAATATGTAATGTATATTTACAGTGAAAAGAATATTTTCAGTAATTATTCCAAACATGGCATTGCTGAAGTGTTCAATAGCAGCTGGCATAGCAAGTGCAAACCTTGTTTAAGTAGCTTTTAGCCTAAGGGGGAAAAAACAAGATTTTAAGGGCAGATACTAATGCAGGTATCCCATGCTACATAAACTATAGTCTTGCTAAAATTCAATAAGCCATACAAATGTGGAGGTCTGGAGAAGATATTTGAACAATCTTAGATCGTGATGTTGATTATTTTCTGCCCCTAGTATGCATGCTGTAGATAGCCAGGATTTAAACATGATTAAAAATAGAGTTGCTTTTTTTAAAAAAAAAAATCACTGGGTAATAGATAAGCTTTTGTACTCCAGATATTAGATCTCTTTTTCTATTTTTTTTTTTTTTACAGCTAGTCTCGTTGGAAGAAAATGGTTTTAAGCATAATGACCTAGATTTTTATCCCAAGTCAATTATGATGGTTTCTGTAGATGTGTTTGTCTAACTGATTGATCTTGGCAGTCAGTGGCCTTGGTGAAACGCCCTTGTTGGTTGATGGCACATGATCACAGATATTTCAGCCTAATGAGAATTGTTTGCCTCAATAAAGTTGCAGTCATCACAAAGATGGCTGGAAGGCTGTTATTTCTTGCTGTTTTTATTTATTTTTTAATGTTTTTAAAATTAGAACTGGTTGTATCAGAATCTTGTAATCAAGAATAACATTGGGTAGGACTACCAGATCTGTGCTACAAATACCCAGATGATCATTAAATGGCAGCAGACAGAATCTTTCCTGCCATTTAGTTGTTATCTGAATCTTTGCAGTCCAAATTTTGTAGACCTAGAGTGGGTATGTTTTCCTATGTGTAAAAGGGAAATAACAAATAGGAAATACTACTGTATTTTGAAATTCTAAGTGCAGCTTTAATAGCAACAGGTGAGGTTAGTATGCCTTTAAAACAACTCTACAATTGAAATTCTAGATATACGTTTGTGGATTTTATTTATTTTTATGCTTCATTCTGGTTTTTACCACAACTTTGCCTTAACATATAAATAGTAAGCAATGCTGGATTGACCAGCGACCCAATTGAAGTCTTTCTGAAAGTATTATCTTTGCATATTAAATGTGTGAGCTTTCTGCCCCTTCTCTCTCTGCTCAACTTCTAAGACTAAGGTTTTAGAAAGACTGATAGATCTAAAATTACAATGAACATTGTTTATAGCAACACTTCTGTGCTAGCAGGCTTTTGAGTTGGAAAGTAAGTTTGCACACACTTCAACAGAATCTAAGAAGCATCTATAGCTATTATGCAACACTGTTCCTTTGTCTTTTAAGAACCCAGCAAAGAACAATTTACTTGATCCTTATAAAAGTTGTTAAGAGGAGTATCAGTGAGAGAATGCAAAACAATCAGCCTCAAGAATGCCCAAGCCAGAGGTTACATGGAATTGCCATCTTGAGATTGTGAGTGAGCTCCTGCAGTTTTAAGAGCTGCAGAGAAGGAAAAATCTTCCATGTTCTTGCAGTGATGCAGAAATTGCCAATGACAGCAATTTTACATGATAATCTTTCCTTGATACTTGGTGCTAGCAATACGGTTCTCAGATAAAACTTCAAGGATATGAATTATTGCTTGTTCAGTGTAACTGTTTTCCTATGATACACTGAATCAAACTAGCCAATTAAATTTGAGCTTTTGGGGTTGTACAATCATCAGCCCATAGTAGCTTATGGTTCAACGAATCATGAACCCAGTAATGTTAGTTAATTAAGAATGGCTAAGCTAAGCAGATATCCTGTGTGAACATAGACAGTTTTGCTAACTTGAACTAGTGTTTCTCAGGTTGGTACCTTCCAGATGTATGAGATGCTCGTGTCTGATTGCTTTCTCAGCTTTCTCCAAACTAAGAGAGTATCAAATGGGAAAGATTAACCTGTATACCAGATTTCTTCAAACTTTTTTCAATATTTATTTATTTATTTGATTAAACTTTGATTCCAGATGGGTCTGTCAGGACTTCCAAAATTTACATCTCTGTCTCTATTTTGGGGGATTTGTGGAGTCTGGAGGGCATGAATTTGGGGAAGGCTAATGTCTTTGTCTATATATATATATTTGAAGACAAGGATACCTAAACATCTCCTTTTCTCTCCCCAAATCAGAAACATCAGAAATAAAGCAGAAGTGAATATGGTAAGTGGTGCCCTTTTGATGCCCAGTCTACTGTTCCAGTTAGGCTGAGTCTTTCCTTCTTTCAGAGAACCCTCCAGAATAAAAGTGGAGAGACTGATATGTTCATAAAATAATACAGCTTTGATAATGATCAATTGTTTAAATAGGTTTTAAAGGCTACAGCAAAGGCTTACAATATGATTGCTTATAAAAGCACTTTAAACTTGTTATTGGAATTTTTGAAAGTACTGTTGTGCAAAGAGTTCTAAATAGTGTTTGCAATTTGGAAGCATGGACTTAAGAATAGGGACTTTTTGATTATGGTGGCAAAAATGAGTATGCCTTTACCTGCACAGGAAGTGAACCTGCATCTTGCTGTTTTCCCCCCAACTGGCATGCACAGCATATTATATATTCCTATCTTCTACTAGCTGGGGATAATAATGTAAAAGGTAGAAAAGATCTGAAGGATACCAGATTGGAGAAGACTGCAAAGCTGTTAGATTTGTATCACTGAGGAATGGACATGTAGTCTGGTTTCCTAAAATGTTTTTTTTTTGTCAGTTCAGATCTCAGAAAATGGGCATATAATACAAATATTCAGAGATATTTTTCCTATTCATGAGCAATTAATAGCTGAAGAGACGCACATACACGTCAAATGCAAGATGGTTTTAAGCCTAACATTTTTATCTGTAAAATTTTAGAGTTTGCAATAAAATGTATTTTTAATCTGATGTTAAGATCAGTACTTTTCTTGTGAAATGAATTAAGTTGATTTTTAATACAGTGTTCAGTGGTGCTTCATCAAACTGAAGTGAGAAAACAGACAATGTGCCATTTTTATTAATTGGATAAAGAGGTGAAGGGAATGAATGCGAGTGATCTGGCTAATATTCTAGAATGCAGAAAGAATATTAACAGCTATTTTGATTGTTTATTAAAATGTGCTGGAATTAAGAGAATGGGATCTAATAAAAAAGTAAAAATATCTTTGTTTAGAAAAAATGAATGAAATACATAGGCACAGATAATAAGCATAGGGATAGGAAATGGTATATCTGGTTTGGTAATCATAAATGTGTGAAAAGGATCGACAGTGTGATATGTCTAGAAAAAAGGTAAATTATCTTAGGCTGCATCAAATACAAATATTGCATTAAATCACTTTCTTCTGCTTTATTGAGATTCTAACCTTGAATATTGTGTTCAGTTCTCAGTAGAACAGTTTAAGATGACTCAGACAAATAGAGAAACATAAAGAATGGTTATAAGGATTATCAAGTGAATAGAAATTTAGTCCCAAGACAAGTTTTTAAAAAGAGTCTTAGGAAATGGCTATTGTGCCAAAGTGAAACTCATGATAATAGTTTTAGACTGAAAGAAAGTACATTTCATTTGATTGTGCAACCAATTACCCAAAGAGGTGGTGGGTTCCTCTTTCTGGGTGTGTTCAAGCAAAGAGTGACCAGACAACAGAAAGATATGCCTTAGTTTGGGTACTTGTATGAGAGGAAGATGCACTTGCTGACTTAAATGGTTCTTTTCATCTCAAAGATTTCATGAATACTTGCCTATACATACTTTGAGCAAAGCAACAATTGGCAAACATTACAATGCTTTTGTTAATGTGTGTGTGTATGTATGTACACCAGAGGTGGTATTCAGCAGGTTCTGACCAGTTCTGGAGAACCGGTAGCAGAAATTCTGAGTAGTTCAGAGAACCGGCAAATCCCACCTCTGACTGGAGATTTTACAGTCTCCTTCCCCTGCCACGCCCACCAAGCCACGCCCACAGAACAGGTAGTAAAAATATTTGACTCCCACTACTGATGTACACGTATGTATGTGTGTGTGTGTATTCATTAACAAGACCTGTGCCAAAGTCAGCTTACAAGGAAAGTCAACTAATACAAACCTAATATCAACAATACATTTTATTTTAAATGAGAATTTATACAATATCCATGAAGCAATTAACGAATTGTTGACAAATAAATGCATTAATAATTTGTATGTCTGAAGAGGATTATCTGGATAACCTCTTGCGTAGCCTACAGCTGGAGTGATTCTTGATTGAATGATTTTTCTGAATAGGTTTTTCTGCCCCAGGATACCTGGTCAGAGGACACCCAAATAGTTCTGGCAAAGCTTTCAGTGTGCTTCCTTTTGTTTGGCAGATTCCATGGGCTTCCATTGTTTGGCCTTGTGAATGACAAGGAAGTTGCCATATAGACTGTTCTGCCACAGGGCCTCCCTCCCAACTGTGGAATGCACTGTTGCAGAAGTCTGGGGAAATGTGCTTTGTTGCAGTTGTAGAGACAAGGTCAGGGTGGAGACAAGAGAGCTGGAGTTCTATGTTAGCTTGAGGCTTGAAAGACTCCACTAGAAACATTCTGAGCAGCAGCATTTTTGGCGTATTAAAGCTGCAAACTTGTATCTGTCCTCGTAGATAGATGTGTAGATTTTTGTAAGGTAGCGCTCTCAGAAATGCTGCCTATTCTGCATGCAAGGCCAACTGGGCAAGCATAGCTCAAGGGTGTTAATATATGGAAAAAGCAGAGGTTTCATGGCAGGTGGTGAAGTTATTTATTTAGATTTGTTACGTTTATATTATATATACATTTATTTCCACCAAAACTGCATATATATTTACTTCTTCTTCCCCTTTTTCTCACACTAACAATTCTTTGAGTAAGTGGGTTGAAAGACAGTCGCTAGCCTGATGTCACCCAGTGAGCTTCCATAATTTAGGAAGAACTACCATGCTGGCTCTGTTAGGCACTGAGAGGCATTTTTAGAAAAGACACATAGATATTTTAGAAAATGTAGGGAACGGGGCCAATGTTAGAAGTGGCTTGTTAAGTGACTATAACAGACAAGAAATAAAAAGAAGGAACAGATGTTAATTCTCTTACAACTCTGGGAATCTCAAATAAATGAGAATCTGCAGATTCAATGCACATGGACATTATTAGGTTGTGTGTGGTTTTTTTTGCCAAAAATGACATCTGAGGCAATCAATACCTTCTCTGGCAATATACTCTGTGTGTGTGTGTGTGTGTTTATGTATGTATATTTATATTTCTGGTTTTGAACTAAATTGGACATTGTTTTGCACCTAAACCATCATCATATGGCATTAAACTGAATGTTTCAACTGATGACTATTAATATAAGTTGCCTGTGACTTTGAGATTCCCCACCTGACCAGAAGCCAAAAGGATGCAACCTCAAAGATTTTTCATATATTGACAGAAAAGTCTTTTGTGAGTCAAAAATTCTAAAAAGTAAAGAGCATACTGTGAAATATAAGTGTACCAATTTTTGTTTTTTTTTCTATGAAACTGGACCATTTCATTGTCGCAGAACTGGTAGAGTGTTCCATTAACCAGAACACCAATATTTGCCTTTATTATTTTGCATATCTTTAATATTCAAAATGTATAAAGAATTGTGGGACTCAGAAATTGACTTGACCTCCACAGGTGAATTTGCAACTGAGGACATGTCCTTCACAATTTTTCTTTTTTTCCAGTTGGTGTTTCATAGGAATCACCGCTCCACAAAGTGCAAGTTGGTATATAGAATTATTCAAGGCTCCATTTTGTCCCTAATGTTTGTTAATACATACCCAAAACTCTGGGAGAGATCATCAGGAAATTTGGACCCATATGTTATGCTGATGGTACTCAAACCTGTGTCTCCACCTCATCAAATAATTGTATGCCATCTTTGAAATGTTTGTCTTATGAACAATAATAGGTTGGATGAGGGAAAATATTTAAAACCAAATCCTGATAAGATAAAAGCACTTATTGTGGAAGATAATAATTTTAGGTTTGTAATAAACCAGCCTGTTCTTGATGGAGTCGTATTTTCCCCAAAAAGAGCAGGGGTGCAGCTTGCGAGGGATGCTGGATCAGGCCTTTCCCTGGTTCCCTGTGTGGAGCTGGTGACCAAAGAGCTTTTATCCGCCTTGAATGTTACATCAGCTATGCCCATTGTTAGGTAATGATGACTTAAAGGTAGGGATGCATCCACTGGTAACCTCCAGAAAGCGCTCTATGTTGTACACACATGATGTGCTCTACATAGGGCTGCACAAATTGCTCATTACTTTTAAAGCCCTAAATGACAAATCACAGGAATACATTAAACCATGCCTTGCTAGAAGTTAGTCTATCCATCTAGTCCAGTCATCAAATGAGTGAAAAAGGTTCCCTCCACTTGTGAGGTTTACATGTTATAGGTGAGACAACAAGCTATCTCTTTAATGAGAGATATATTTTTTTTCTCCTTCATGCAAAACACTAGGACCAAGGAATATACAGTGAAGCTGATGAGAAAATGATTTAAAATGGGAAAAATAAAATATAGCACTGTATTATTCAGTGCATAATTCAATTGTGGAATTTGTTGCCATAAGACATAATGATACTTGCAAAGTAGATGGCTTTATAGGGTGTGTATGTATGTGTGTAGAGTGGTTAGTTTTGGACCCTCAATATTGCCTCCAGGTTGGAGACCCTTCACATGCAAGTGGCAGGGGACCATCAGTAATAGAAGAAGATGATGTTAAAGACCCAAGTTTGAATTTTACACTTTCTTACACTATTTCTGAAGAGGTTCATATATCTTCAGTCTCTAATCCAGTCAATATCAAATCCAAAATTGCAAGCTGTATAAGATTCACTCTAGGGTATGGATGACAAATTCACAGTGGATAAAGGACATGCCAGGCTAGGGTGTAATAACTTTTGGGAACTTGTTAAATGTCAGCCTAGCCTGTTTTATCCCTTTTACCAGCACAGTGCACTGGTAAACTCAGGTCCAGTCTTTGTCACTTCTCATTTTCCACTAACTCATTTTGCGTTAACATTGCTACCGATGTCTCATTTTGCACCTCCGTTCCAGATCAGCTTCGTAAATCAAGGAACCCTTCTGGTTATATGCCCAAGAAAAGCACTCAGGAATAATCTTATCAAATGTGTGGGTGACTTTTGCATTCCAGACAACAATCAGATACCCACAGAACTCCTCATTAACTCATTTGGAAAGTTCCCAAGAATCTTTTGGGATCCAAGAGAATCTATAAGTTGCCCAAGAAAAAACAGTTTAATGGGTTCATTCCCTCCTACAAACTTTGGTTACTAATGCCAGTTCAATGCAACATCATAATGATCTGTCCATGACACAATTGATTGTTGTGAACTTCCTCCCTCTTCGGATTACATATTAATTGTTCTAAGGTGAAGCTCTTTCTGTTGCCAAAGCATAGAGTATCCAAGTCACCCTCCTTCTCTACCCTGGAGTCAGGGCTGGTGTACCACTCACAATCTGTCTGACAAATTTTGTTTTGTCCACTCAGAATTCCATATCCACACCAAGGCTGTTTTGTTCCTCCAGTGCTAGACATGGAGTAGGTCTTATTATGAACAGGCCTGACTTTCAGCAGAACTAGTCAGGCTGAGGCTTCCAATGATCCAGCACCAAAAGCCTTGGGTTGAGGCTGGGGAGCAGGAAGTGGGATGAGAACCAGATTTTATCTCTTTCTTCTCTGTAATGGCTTGCCCTCTGCCTTCTCATGTACCCCTCTGCTAGTTGTACCCCTCTGCTAGCTTCACTGACATTCAGTACATCCACTTGCCCCCTTCTTTTGTTTAGTTATCACTCCTACTTCTGAATCTAAAATGGCTGCCATGAATCTTTCATCTTTCAAGGCTCCCAACAATGAGCATTGCAAAAACAGTTGCCCAAGCCAATCTACTACATGGGGGGAGAAGAGGGAAGGGAAACATCTCTTATACTGTCCATTCAGTGATCAAGTCTGTCTAAGTTGCAAATAGAAGCAAATAGGGTGCCTGTTCTCAGTATTTCATTAAGTGCGTATGTGTTGTGGTTCCTCTGGGGCAGTGGTGGGATTCAGCCAGTTCGCACCACTTCAGGAGAACCAATTATTAAGTTTCTGAGTAGTTTGGTGAACTGGTTGTTGGAGGAAATTAGGGAAGAGAACTGGTTGTTACAGTATTTGAATCCCACCACTACACTGGGGTGTTTTGCTCAACCCTCTAGCACCCCATCCTGTAGAGATGTTGAAACCTAAGCCATCTTGTTTGATAAGGAGTTGTAAAACTTTGAGATATCAAATTCAAAGGAAGAAAAACAGATAGGACAGCTTTAGAATCACAAAGGGGGGGGGTTTTTTTTTTTTTTGGGGGGGGGTCTCCACCCCCGGGCCAGCGAGGGGGAGGACTCGGGTCCAAAAAAAATTTTTAAAAAATGGCGCTTTCTTCGCGTGAATGCTGGGATCAGGTCAAGGAAAAGAGGGAGGGGCCCGCCGTCCGCCCCGTCGCTTTGGTTTCCTGCCATGTTCCTCTCAGTCGCTTGCTCTCCCAGCCCAGGAAGAACTGCTCAAGGAGCTTTTCGCGGCCCAGCTCCCGCCGTCACCCCCACCGCCTCCAGTCTCCAGGCCGGCCTGCCGCCTGCCTTCGTTTGTTTCGGGAGCAGCTTCGGCTGAGAATAATAACTATTTGCCTCTTTTTATCAGCGAAGCTGCTCCGAAACAACCAGAAACGGGGCAGGCAGGCAGGCAGAAGCGAGCACTGGATTGTTCTGCGGGCGGCGCGGTGGGGTGAGGGGTGAACGGGCGCTTCGGAGGAGCTGCGGTGACAGGAAAAGCCACCACCCCCGGCTTCTTTGAAGCAGTTTCTTCCTGGGCTGGATGTTAGAGGTCCATCGTAACTCTGAGCGATCCCTAAACAAGGACTACAGGAGCTTCCTAGGAAAACACACTGACTAAATGCTCCTCATTCAATTCCTGTTTTCACCAAACAGAGATAAGAGAAACATCTGCATGAAATTTTGTAGCTACACATCTGGGCAAGACCTAGAACTAGAGAGACTGCAGTCAGGTGTCTTTAATGCTAGTTGTAGGGTAAACATAAAAGTTTTGGGAATGGAAAATAGAATCTCTCTCTCCCCCCTTGAAAAAGTGTTTCTGCTTGAAACTGGTCCCTGGTACAAAAAGGTTGGGGACCACTGCTCTAGTGGGTAAAGTAGCGTTCATTTTGTGAATGTCCATGTTTTTATTAAAAGTCACAAAGGTGAGCTCTTACCAGGAACGAAAAAAATAGCTGTCATGTTTATATTTTACAGCTTTCATCTTCAGTAAGTGTTAATACTTGCAGTGCATCCCATTTCTGATTGTGGAAACAGAGATGAACTGGATTTTGAAAAATGATCAATAGTCAACATGTGACACTAGTAACATTTTCTGCAAGGCCTATTAGTAGGTATGGTCCAAATCTCTTACTTCCTATTATTCTATAGTATTAGTATCTGTAATTCAACTAATAATATGAGCCACATGGTACAATGGTTAGAATGCAGTACTGCAGGCTAATTCTGCTGACTGCCAACTACCAGCAATTTGGCAGTTGGATTCTCACTGGCTCAAGGTTGACTTAGTCTTCCATCCTTCCAAGGATGGTAAAATGATGACCCAGATTGTTGGGGGCAATATGCTGACTCTGTAAACTGTTTAGAGAGGGCTGTAAAAGCACTGTGAAGTGGTATAGAAGTCTGCTATTGCTATCCTTTTATTGTAGGTCACTTGAATAACCAATATCTTCATTAAATTAACATTTCTCTTTTATGAAATAATTAAAATCATGAATCAGTGGCACAGTATATTTGTAGGCTTTATTGCCAAAACCAAAGATATAGCTGTAAATTGTTTTGTGTGGTGTATGTATGTACCATATATAGGTATGTACATATTATGTATGTATGTAAGTTTGTGGAGGGTCTTTCCCGCTTGTGTGACCGCAGAACCTATTTTTTCTTCTTCTGTGTCTTCCTGTTGTTGTCTTCATCTCAGCTCTAGCCTACACCTAATTATCTTGAGCTGTTTCGTTTTTAGCAGAGCACAAGTCATAGCAGTTTCATTGTAGACAAAAATCTAATGTGTTTCACCAACCATTCTCTTACAGGTACTGTAGATGGCTCTAGCAGGTAATCAATTAAATATGAGCCAGCAGAGTGTGGCAGCAGCCAAAAAAAGCCAATGCAATCCTAAATTGCATTAACAGAAGGATTGAATCAAGATTGAGAGGTACTAATGCTACTCTATAAAACCTTAGTAAGACCACATCTATAATACTGAATCCAGTTTTGGTCACCATGCTATAAAAAAGATAATGGTGACATGATAGCAGTGTTCCAATATTTGAGGGGCTGTTACACAGAGGAAGGGGAGAATCTATTTTCCAAAGCATCTGAAGGCCAGACAAAGAACAACGAATGGAAACTGATCAAGGAAAGATTCAACCAGAAGGGAGTTTTGACTAGAAATGAGGAGAAGTTTTCTGACAGTGAGAACAATCAACCAATGGCTTGCCTTCAGAAATTGTGGGTGCTTCATCACTGGAGGCTTTCAAAAAGAGACTGGATGTCCACTTGTCAAAAATGGTATAGGGTCTCCTGCTTGAACAAGGAGTTGGACTAGATGACCTACAAGGTCCCTTCCAAGGTCCCTATTATTGTGTATTCTGTAGATCACCTGGGATTTACTGACTACTCTGGACTAGCAGGAGCATGTTAAATTGTCTAGCTTCTGGGTATTTTCTTGTAGGACCATTGTGCTTTTTTTCATTTTTCAAAGTAGGCTTTCCTTTACCTGCTATATCTGATGGATAAAAATACCCCCATCTCTTTTTCATCAGTCATTCTTCCAGCCTGGGATCAGCTGCCAGGGCTGGAAAAAGCAGAGGCAATGAGAGGTGTCTCTTTCAAAGCCCCAGTAGATGCATGCATATACATCAGTAGGTAATTAAACCCCAGGTTGGGAGAAGTGGCAGGAGAACTCAGGAAGTAAATGCTGATAGATGCAGTCCTGAGATTGGAAGATAGTTTTTCCACTCAACGTTGATAATGTTGAGAAGAGAGGAGTTGACAAATTCCCTTCCTGGAAAAGGACACCATGCTATGGCCATTGTCAGACAATTAGGACTGACAATGGGGACAGCAAAATTTAATTGGAATACTTTTTTTCTGGCTCACAGATGGGAGAAGAGCCCTTGGAGTATGTTGATTGCATTTTATTGTGTCACTTACATGCATTTGAATTCTTCCCCAAATAATCCATACAACATATTTAACATTGGAAGATCTGTCTATATAACTGGAAGATTTTTACAGGCTCACTAATATTGCTGTCCTCTATAGGTAGAATAAGTCATAGCAAATTCCTTTGGGCTTATTATAAACAACTGGCTATGTAGGATGGTCCTGGAGTAATTCTGCAAACCAAACTGCCTCATTCCTTTAATCTTGAAGTGTGAAGGTGGGAAAGATGGACTTGTTAAAGTACTATTTCACATAAAATGTAGTCTAACCAGAGAGACACACATAGACAAAAAGTAACATAGCAGATATGCTCATATTAACTACTAGTAGTTTACTTTTCTTGCCAGATTATGTCACAACTGACACCATATTGCAGGGAAATTTTGTTTGCCTGTTGACACATGTTCCTTCCCCCCTCCTTAGGCCTGGTTCCCACAGCTCATGGATTGATAAATGCAAAGTTGCTTTCCTTTGGGGATTCTTGTAAGGCTCATTCTTGACCATTTTAATTTATCTTTGGCAACCAATGTCAGCCCGGAAATACACTTGGTCCCTTGCCATTTCAGTTCCTTCAAGGGATGGATAAACAGTAAAGGAGAACCATAATGCTACTTAAGCACACACCACCGTCATCTTTACCCAACCTGCATGGATCAAAGAATTGCCAGCCAACGCCTATCCACATTTCTATCTTCCCAGTTTCAAAAGTGTTGGAAGAAATATCCATCTGGTTCAGTTCCAAGCTAGGAGAAAGGTGCTGGAAACAAAATGGAGGCTGGAGGCTGATTGAAAGAGGGTCCGTTTATTGATGAACAGAAACATGTTTGTAGTTCTGGTGCAACTGACCACATGGAGTTGAGAGTGAAGGGTTTTTATACCTTCTCTAAGCTTTGCAGTTGAGCTTCCTGTTCCTGTGCAAGAACATATATTCTATTGGCTGTTTTCAGACTCCCATGGGGCCATGTACAAATCCTAGGAGTTTGTCTGAGCTAAGTTTGGTTGAAATTTCTGAGGGTGATGCAGTGAAGGGGCATTGGGTAATTCCTATTGTGACTGAGGACTAATCCTACCTTTGCTGGATCTTGGGTGAGGATATTTGCTTATGAATAGAGCTATCTATCTCTTTATCTCTTATGCTGACATCTGCTAAGGGCTGTTAAGAAAGGTGGGAGCTGCTTTCTAAGAGCATGTTTCTCCATTTCTCATCCAGGGAAATATAATATTCTGTCTTTTTAATATTTCTCAAAATATTTAATTCTTCATTCAGGGTTGGGTGCTTATTTTCTACAAGAGCAAAGGGGGAATTTCTTTTACTTTCAGTTGCCCTAAAAAAATTTAGCATTTGTAAATGAGAACCAGGGTGGTGTAGTGGTTAAGGCATCCGGCTAGAAACCAGAAAATTGTGAGTTTTAATTCTACTTGAAGCAGAAAGCCAGCTGAATGACCTTGGGCCGATCACTCTAGCTCAGACTTGGGAAGGAGGTAATGGCAAACCACTTCTGAAATCTTACCAAGAAAAGAATAGGGGCTTGTCTAGGCAGTTACTTGTTCTCTGCACCTGCAAGCATCAACAGTCCTCAGGTTGGCAAAAAGGCAGTGACAGGTGCCTGCTACCACAGCCATCCCATGTTCCTGTACAAGAACCAGATAAGTCTTTCACAGAGACATTGTTTGTGATCTTCTCTAGCAAGCTGATGACTTGGGTTGGGGGTTTTGTCCACTTTCCCAAAGCTATTCATATTATAAATTTATAGGCCTTCAGCTAAGTAAGAAATTCTGTTGGTATTATTTTTTAAAAAAATAACCATAAAGAATAAAATAACAGATATACTTAAATAGATATGCCTATAAATATGTGTGTGTGTTGCCTAGTGCTATTTGTTAGGTGGTCAATTTAAAAAAAATCTAACATTCGAAGAGGGGTGATTCTTTCACGAAATCCAATCAAAATGATAAAGAACTCTGGCTGTCGTCAACAGACAAGATTTTACAATTATAATGGCCTCGGCTAGGGAAGAAACAAGGAAGTGCCACAGCGAACTTAAATATATAAGGAGGAATATAGCCTTAACTAAATAATGAACTCTCCAATACCATACTGAGTAATGTGTGTGTGTGTGTGTGTGTATTACAATGGATAAGGAACTGGGAGCTATAGGCACAATGATGATTCTTCAATACTAGAAGAGAAGTACTGCTAATTTCTCCTTAAGAAAATTAAATGCAAGTAAAATGACTTCTGCAGTGCTACTAGGTGTGGTTTGCAAAACTCCACATGACTTTCAATGCATGCATCCAGTGATTAAGGCTATCAGAATATTATGTAGCATTCTGTTACATTCTGTACATTATGTAACTTATATTGGTTTTCTTATATCTCTGTTATCATCACTTGGTTGTCCTGATGTTTGCAGATTTGGTAGCCCTTATATCTCAGTGCAGTCATTTTTTTTCTGCTGATGCTGTGTCTTTCTATTCCTCATATTAGGTACACTTATATTAAAAGGAATTAAGTTATCAACTCTAGTCAATTTCTCAAAGGAAAACAAGTATAGCTTCACACGCACCTGGCTTTAATTGTAAAATAATCTTGAGGAAAAATGTGTTACTGGTTATCATGATATTATTATCTTCAACTCTACACTGAATTCCTGAAGCTACCTCGGAGTCGGATGGCATCAAAAGCCAAATTTCTCATAATCCCACGCTCTCTGCATTTTGAACATTGCTCTCTTGCCCCCTAAACTGTGCTTTATAATAACTTAAGAACCTCTACAGTAAGCACACACAATCTATAAGGAGGACTTCAAAGTTTAAATTTAGAAAGCAAGTTGCTTTTCCTTTTCTTTTCTACCCATGTTTTATTTTTAGAGATAGAAATGTATTTCCAATGCAAATTGCATGGCGGAGGCCCTCCCAAAATGGAGACATTGCCTGAAGAAATTTCTTTTTCTGGAGAAGAAAAATTTATGTGTGTGTATTCTTTAACACATACATTTTTCACAAAAAAGTACACTTGTATACACACACACACACACACACACACACACACACACTACACAAAACTGCTCTTGGTTTTCAGGCTGGGAGTTTCGTGCTGCTGTTTCCTGAGAGTCCTGCCTGGTCCTGTCAGGGACTGAACAAATATACATCCTCGCTTAGCCAAAGGGGGGTGGAACTAAGACGGAAAGGAGAGATTTTGCCAAACTGGCTTGACCAGAATGTGACACAAGAGCAGGAAATGAGTCACTCCCAAGAGAGCAGCTGCTTTCAGCTATTTGCATAAAGAAAAGCACCACCAGACAAGGGGGAAATGACACCAGGCTTCCAGACTCAAGCAAGCTCTGCATCTTGGCGGCTACTTGCTTATTTTCAGATGTTTGTCTGCTCTGCCTTATCCTAAAGAACCCCACTGATCCCTTTAAACCCTTCCTCGGAGATGCAACATGAAATCCCTGCTTTAAATAAACCTCACACACAAACAGCCCATCACACCATCACGAACCAGCCAGCGTCTCTCTTATATCAGGGCAGGTCGGGGCAAGGCCACTGGGGGGGCCTCTGAGTTTTTCCCCAGGAGGAGACCTGCTAAGCTGACTGCACAAGGACAAAGCTCTGGCAGAAGGATGATACAGACATCCGTCATCCTCTCAATCCATTTCTGACAGGGAAGGGATTAATTCTTCCCTCACACTGAGTGAAACCAACTAGGTCAGCAGGGTCCACAACAGAACTGGGTGGGAGGCCCTTTTGGTGAGTTAGGATTGAGAGAGTGAATGATACGGCTTTCTCTAGTCGCTTTGATGAGCCATTAAGAATAGACCTTGTCCTTCACGTGGATGACATTTTCTCTAAAAAAAAAAGAAAGAAAATCCACCAGCAATTCTAATTTCAGGTAAGAGAATAAATAGCAGGGGGAAAGTGCTAAAGGCAAGTGTGTGGAATCTGGGAACTAACACCTTTTGCTTTGAATGATACTACAGCAGCAATCTGGGGAATATACAACATATCAAAAGGTTGTTGCAAAGTTGAAGAACTATACTGGGGTGATTTTGCTTTGCAAAAGCACCTATCATTTCATGAATAGTAATCGATAAAAAAAGTACAACCTCCATATAGTAGATGAGAACCTTACGGATCAAGTACTGGTGAATTTCAAACGTGAAGGAAGCTCAGTCTCTGGCCTTTGCCTTGGGAAGCTGCACATACAGTAGTTTACGGTGGTGCCTGTCTGAATTTTTACTGTACAATTCTCATTTGCAGAATTTTAGAGAAGGTTCAGACAGTGCCATCTTTAACTAGTAAACTTGAAACATTCTGCTTCTTACATCTTTTTTATTTTACCACTCATAATCCTTGCAGGAAGATAAAATACAACAGTTGCAATGTGGCTTTTCTTGGGTAACCCCAGGGTATAATCCCTCTGAGAGCCTCCTTAATCATTCAGAACATCTCCAGCCCAGCCAGAGTTGAACTTTAGCAAGGCAGGACAAAGTAAAGTTAGGAATACAGAAAGTCTGTTATGAAAACACTGGGTAGTTGGCCAGAACAGACAAGACTGGGTTAGGGCAGCTGCCAATCCTTTGCAATGTGAGGACAAAACAAAACAAAAAACCCAGGGTTTACTTCTGTATTATGTACACACCTCTCCCTCGCTCTCATTCTCTCTGGTAGAAGCTGCTCTTCGTGTCAGTTAAGTTGCTGTGACTGCAATGAAGGCATTTATATAAGCCAGTTGAGTCCTAGATTTCTTCTAAGAGTGCAGAGTTCCAGAAATAATTATCTCGGGTATTTCAGGGTGATGTTGACAATTGAACGTTTGAATATGAGAATTACCTGTGTTGTCTGTAAATATAAATCTATGAATGTATAAAACTATCAAACCTACTGTACATTGAGAAATTCAGACATTGGGAAAATCCTTTCAGTGGCTGGAAAGTGCTGGACTAAAGGACATCAGTGAGACAGGGGTCTACTATGTTAGACAGGACTTGAGGTGGAGGCTATGCAGAGAGGCCGCAGAGGCAGTTCCAATACCTTATAGCAGAGTGTAAGATGCAGGCAGGAACAACATATACTGAATGGCACAATCAAGTATCTGGCATTAGGTACAGGAACTGAACTGTACCTAATGTAGGTTAGACCCTCCTAAGTCTAAATCAAAGAGCCCACAAGAAGTTGTGGAGAATAAGGAAGCTAAGATCTTGTGGGACTTCTAGTTCCAGAGACAGACAGCTAGCTACTGGCCAATCAACCAGACATTGTGGTAGTAGACAAGGATCGGAAGACAATGCTGGTGATAGATGTAGCTGTATCAAGTGGCAGCAACATCAGGAAAAAGGATGAGGATCTGAAAGAAGAACTGGAGAGAATGTAGAAAGTAAAAGCCAAAATGGTCCCAGTGATGGTGGGAGATCTCAGGGCTGTGCCTCCTTGGCTGGAAGAGTGGTTCCAACAGATTCCAGGAATGGCATCAGAACTCACTATTCAGAAAAGTGTAGTGCTAGGAACAACTAAGATACTGCACCGAATCCTCAAGTTCCCAGGTATTTGGTAGAGGACTGAGATTGAGGAAGACATAGCACCCATAAAGTGTATTCATATGACATCTTCAGTCTGCAACATAATCTGATGAATGTCAGAGTTCTGGTAGCACAGTGGATAGAAGTACTGCAAGCAAACTCTGCCCATAGCCTGGAGTTTGACGTGGGGAGGGGGAATCAAGGGTGACTCAGCCTTCCATCCTTCTGGGGTTGATAAAATGAGGACCCAGATTGTTAGGGACAATATGCTGACATTGTAAACTGCACAGAGAGTGCTGTGTTGTTGTTATAAGTGCTTTTGCTATTGCTATCGTAGCAATATGTGATACCATCTCAATGACAGATAGTGCCTAATATAAAAGTGTAGGCTTTTACATGCATCTGTATGTGTGTGAATAGATAGAATGCACAATATATGTTGCAAGGTAAACCCAATTACTCTACCAATTGTTGCATGTTTATGTTTATATTTCCGTATGTTTATTTTCTAATTGCAGGTGTTTTACTTCCATTTAATTTGTCTGATTCTCAGAGGTTGCCTGGACAAACCCCTGCGGTTTTCTTGACAAGGTTTTTCAGAAGCCGTTTTCTATTGCCTCTTTCCTGGGGCTGAGAGAAAGTGACTGACCTAAGCTAGTCACCTAGCTAGTTTCGTGCCTAAGGCAGGACTAGAACTCACAGTCTCCAGATTTCTAGCCTTACGCTTTAATCACCATATCAAACTGGCTTTCAGAGAAGAATCTATATTATTTAACATACAATCCCTGCATGAACTCTCAAAGTATGTCTTTACTGAGATGAAAGCATACCTTAGGTTCACAGGTATCATAGCAATGTCCATGAAAAGGCAGGATAGACTTTTGGTAATTTAGACATTAACATGGGCTACCATTCCTGTCATCCTCAGCCATCTATTTTGCTGGCTAGAATTAATAGAAATACCTGTGAGGCATCTATTTGCTTACCTGAACTGTATACTTTGAGGGGTCCTTGGTGCTCTCTGAGCTTGGTTAATTTTTTGCAGACGTTTCATTACCCAAACTAGGTAACATCATCAGCACCATTAAGGATTGGGTTTGCTCTCAGTTTATGTTATATGACTAAAACACCTTCCCACCAGCAATCAATATCCAGATGAGCGTAGATTAACTCCAAGATTAACATCAGACCAACAATCAAGTAAACAATACCCCAATCAAGGAACTGCCAAACAAGCCAATGGTAAACAGCCCAATCAAAGAACCTCTAAGACCAACACTGCCAGGGCAAGCCACTAGAATATAAACTGAGAACAAATCCGACTCATTACTAGCATGGATGATGTTATCTAGTTTGGGTAATGAAACGTCTGCAAAAAATTAACCAAGCTCAGACAGCAGCAAAGACCCTTCAAAAGTTTATAGTTCAGGTAAGCAAATTAATGCCAGACAGGTGTTTCTATTAGTTTTAGCCAGCAAAATTAATGAATTTTGCAGTAATGAAATGTCTGCAAGAAAACAATGAATTAATGAATTTTGCAGTAATGAAATGTCTGCAAGAAAACAATGAATTAATGAATTTTGCAGTAATGAAATGTCTGCAAGAAAACAAACAAGCTCAGAGAGCACCAAAGACCTCTCATTTCAACCCTGAGCTGCAAATATTCTCCTTTATTGGTACTGTAAACTTTATTGGAAAAACTAATATGCAGAATTTGTTTGAGATAAAATATACTTGAGCCATATTCCAAAATGATAATATATGCTAGTACTAACATTGCTGGTTTTGCCTTTTGCTCCATATCTTTAAAGATTTCAGTGAAGGCGGTGCCATAAAGCATAAGTGTTAATCTGACTGTAACAAATTGCATTTTGAGTAACTAGCCTTACGTGGCCTTCCCTTAATCTCATACCCTATATCTTACATTATAAATTTGAGAATGCCCATCCAATACATGGAATGCTTTCCTGATTAGGATAATGGAAATTATAGTTCAACACCTCTGGAAAATAGCAGGTTTGGAAAAGACCAGCATACACTTTACAAATACTAGATGGTAGTGGGTATTATTATCTATTATTTGTACTAAGAATTATTATTCATAACAATTCAATGAATTTACACCAATGTGGGGAGGAGATTTTTCTTCACAACCAAAATGTCTGAGCAAAATCATTCAATTTTTCTAGTTTTTGCAGAGGATTTATTCTGCATAAACATTTCCAAGTACTAAAAAGAATTTTGTGTTTCAAAAACATGCACTTCTTTAATCCTACAAAGTAAATTTAGGAACAACGGAGAGGGAAAGCAATAATCTTGTGGTGGCTGCTTTTTGGCGTGCCATCAGATCAGCCACCAAACAGTTTTATTTTTCGGACAATTGTGCCCTATAAAATCGTATCATGGCAACATTGTACCACAATCAGATTAGTATCTTTGTGCTACAATCATTTTGTGAAGCAGAGACACAATAATTGGGCATGAAGCTCTTTTCTCAAAGCAGCATGGGCCAATGTTTCCTTGAAATGTACTGTATGTATTCAAGAGATACAATTGCTCGCTTTTTCTGGGCAGGAAACAATTTTTCCAACAGGATGCACAAGCATTTGCAACATGCAAAGTCTCATTTCTGGGACAGAAATAATTAAAAATCTGCCAGATACCTTGAAATCTTTGGCTAGACCTGGTTGGTGCTACCAGTCAGTCACATGTCTGGTTTTCAGAAGACTTTTTTCTTTAGGCAAAGCACTTTTCTACTATTATGATAGGGAGGATTAAAACAAACCATGAACCAATGTCTTTCTTTGGCCTTGCCTCTCTAGAGAAGTATCTGATAGATCTCAGCCTGCATGAGCACACAGACAAACATACACTCCAAAGATGAAGGAATAGAAAATGTGAGACTTTCCATGCATTGTTAAACTACCATTGCCATGTTAGGAAGGTTCCTGATAACTGGTTCACCAACATCTGGAATATTTCATGTTCTTTACCACTAATTTCTTCTTATGATTCCTTGATATTGGAAAAGTGGAAAGACTCTGTTTTCGACATAGAAGCAGTCATATAATTTGAAAATGCTGAGAGATGTGTGGTGTAATGTAGGCAGTTAGCTTCCCTTTTATTTTAAAACTTGGGTTCGAGATCATCAGAGTAGGATTTTGGAAGGATTCAGCTTCATTTTGTTGAGGGTGTGGGAAGCCTTGAGGAAGAAAAAGATGTCAAAAACAAGTGAATGATAACAGATGAAAGATATGGGAAGATAGGTGATGGGTGTTGCTATTAGAAGTTGTGGTTGCTTCATCACTGGAGGTTTTTAAGAAGAGACTGGACAGTCACTTGTCTGAAATGGTATAGGGCTTTCTGCTTGAGCATGGGGTTGGACTAGAAGACCTCCCAGGTCCCTTCCAGTTCTATTCTGATTGATTGATCCTTGACTGATAGGCATAATCTATAAAGGGCCAGGTCTGCAACTTGGGAGGCTCTTTGGACTCGCAGCTCCTGCTTGGTCAGCAGATGGAAACCGTGGTCGAAGGGATCTATAACCAGTTAGTTTGTGCACCAATTATGGCTGTACATGGGCAAAAAGATCTGGATAGAGTAACTCATATCCTCATTACCACCCAGCTTCACCACTGCAATATGCTTTACATGGGTCTGCCGTTAAAGACTAGTCAGAAAACCACAATTAGCTTCAGAACATGGTAGCCTGCATGGTTGCTGGCACACATCACTGGCAGCCTATAAAATCAGTTCTGCAGACTTGATTACCAATTTGTTTCTGGATACAATCTGAAAGACTGGTATTAACCTATAAAGTCCCTGATCACTTGGCATCTGAACACCAACAGAATTGTCTGCTCTCATCGGTAGAAGGTCAAACTCATTAGAACAACTAGAATAAGATACGTTAATGCTTATACTCCTGTATTTTCAAGAGATGGTGGGGGATGAGATAGAAAGTGATGCCTTTCTATGGTTGTGGTGGTACTTTGGAACAGACTCCTCATAGAGTTCAACATGGAGCCCCTCCATGTTTTTCCAGAATTTTTAAAAACCATTTCAGGTCTATGTCTTTTGCAATCTTGTTTTCTGCTTTTTGTTTCTACTCTTTTTGTTTTTGCTGTTTTTGTGTCTTTATGTAGGGGGCCGATATGATTACTGTAGTGGTGTGATTCAAATAGTTTAACAACCAGTTTGCAACCGCCAACCTGACGCTGGGTGAACCTGTTGTTAAATTACACCCTCCCTCTGCACTATCAAAGTGGATCCTGGGTGCTGTGCCACAATGGAGAAACAGTAAATGGAGCAGCTGGCATGAGGGAAGGAGGGCAGGGAGAAGAAAGAAGGAAAGCGGCCTTCTCCTTTCCTCACGCTGGCCACTCTGTTGCCCATGTCTCCATTGCAGCACAAGGTCGAGGATCCACTTAGATAGCAGGGTGTTAGGCATCCAGAAATTTTCCATGGTAATCAATCACACTGAGACAAGTATAATCTCCAATTGATTTATTAGGAACAGCTCTTGTACATCTACGGCAATTTCCAAAACTGAAACTCATTTCCAGCTTGTCTCCCAAATTCCGCCCTATCTCCTCCCACTTACTATACTTCATAAATCACGAGAACCAACTAACTGCAGCTGGAATTTTTTAATGCGACATACTAAATAACCTTGGCTGTTCAACTCCCTCACCGCCACCCCTTGCATTGCATTTTTCACATTCTTGTGGCAGCTGAACTCAGAGCTGACACAGGGGGGATAATTTAACAACCGGTTCACTTGAAATGGTGCAAACCAGTTGAATCTCATCACTAGATTGCTGTCATTATTTTTTTTTGAATGGTTTTAATCTTACCATCCAATTACAGATGTTTTAATTTTAGTTGTGCAAACTATAAACCATCAAAAATTGCTTTGATTGCAATGGGTATGAAGTATGATTAATAATTAAATAAAGAAATGGAGTGAAAGCATATTAATAGTTGAACACACTTACTAGGGAATAAGTCCCTTGAACATATATTTGCATGCATAAGGGAAAGAGAAAGGGGGGGGGGGGGGCAGCCAGCCAGCCAGGCGTAGTTTTTACAATGTTGGACTAAGGCAGTGGTGGCTAACCTTTTTGGGGTCCCGTGTCGATAATTGCATGCATGCTTGCCTGCTCGTGCTCACGTGCCATCACCCAGAAGGCAATGCGCACGTCCCCCCGTGCCTCCTGCACATGCATGCGTGACCCCACACACGCTGTGTGTGAGCCAGATACCTGACAATCAGCTCTCAGGTGGGCGGCACACACACATGCACAGTAGACCTTTCCTGGGCGAGTGCTCGCATGCCAGCAATAATGGCTCTGCATGCCACTTCCGGCATGTGTGCCATAGGTTTGCCACCATGGGACTAAGGGTTCCTAGCCCTCCTTTAGGCACAGAACCCTTTTAAGTAAATCATTGTCTCACAGACCCAGATTAGGAAGTTGGAAAACATCCATCTACCAACCTGCACTGGGCCAATGTTGCAGATTATGGGCCATAACCTTCAGTGAAGAGGGTTAATTCGAACTGATAATGACCAAATGATAATAAAAACCTTCCCCTTAGTAATAATTAATAATTAGTAATAGTAAATAGTAATAATTAAAACCACACATCTTATCCAAGTGGCAAGTGATCTCTAAAGACTGTGGGTGGAGAACTTCATCAGCTGCATTGAACAGGCTTTCTGATACAGGATGGTCCAATGTAAAACAGGACACTTGTCTTCCCCCACTCCTGACTTCTCTGCTGCAAATCACCCCAGCTGGGGTATCATGGTTACTTCAATGCAGCTGTCAGAGTTTTATTAAGTATTTCAGCATGAAATATCTGGAATTTGATAAAATTCCACAGCCTTAGAGAATAATGGAAAATGCATATAAATTATTATCATCATGTGCATTTAATTGAAATACATATTCCCCGTTTTTGTATAAAATCAAATTTCAGCAGAGTACAAACGGCAACTTTAAGATTTTTTTTTTTAAAAAAAAAAGAATAAAGGCAGTCTGAATTGTTAAAAATAAATTCACTGGAATCAAAGCAAGGAAAAAAGTGTTCTATGATGGAAATACTGTCCGAATATACTGTATAATTATCTGTCATTAATTCATTTTTCTCCCCTTTTACTGTGATACGATTTAACTGGATATTAATATTGCATTTTTAATATTTATCCTGTACACAATACATTTCCTCTTTGTTTCACTGAACCAGGTAAGCATTAATTTTGTTCAGATATTTTAGGACTTCTTGCTAGAAAATAACTCCCATTGAAATTAACAGGGCTTATTCAGAGCAAAGATCCATAAAATTATGTTGCAATGTAGGTAGATAGCTTCCTTTTCTTTTAAAACCTCGGTTTGAGTAAGCAGGATTTGATCTCTGAAGGTTCCAGCTTAATTTTTATCAGAGAGGGGACATCCTGGAAGAAGAGAAAAGTGGCAAAACAAATGCTAGGCACTCAATTTTGTATGAAAAAGTCAAATGATTGTATGCTTTGTTCTAAATTGTAATTAATGTTTACAGAATATTTCTTTTTTAATTCTAACACTTTAGGTTATCTAACAATGATAATAATTTATCAAATTGTTATTTACATTTAAATAAATATCATTTATCAAAGCAATATAATGCATGAAGGTTTACAAAAATATAAGGGGGGGGGAATAGTCCAAATGATAAACAGGAAAGAAAATATCTACTATACGTTTTCATTTCTGACCTCTGAAAATGTATCTCTTTCTGCTTCTAAGCTCACAAAGTGTGAAGGAAACAAATGGGTAGAGGGCAGAAAGACTAGCTCTGTATGGGAAAACTCTTGTACTGTATGCCAACACAGACCCCCACCTGGTGGCCGTCCAGATTTTTGCATCTGTAATATGGCATATCTAACAGATTAAGAGAGTAGTGGTTTTGCTTGCTGCTAGATTGAACTGTTCCTGCTTCCAGTTGTATGCTCCCTGGCTGAATTGTCTTAACAGAAATATGGCCAGAGAAACTATCCTTACATATTCTTACATTAGTTTCTTTTTAAAAACTAATAGGACATTTAAATAAAAATAAACAAAAAAGTTGAAATTTTATAAATTATTATTTATGGTGGGACTTGTAAAACCATATGACTCCGGGCAAAGGTTAAATTGCTAACCAATATAATTATCATGGACAGGTGACTTTGATTTGATTGGCTGAGAAAGCAAACCCTGTGCTACAGTCTCTCAAAGCTTCTCTGGCCAAGACTTTACATGATTCCATCTTCAAAGCAACTGCAGCTGTTTGCAGTGATTGGACATTTGTTATTCCCTTCAGCTGAGTCATATTCAGCTGGTGTCCAAGTGTCAAAAGTAGAGAAGGCTCTATTACACTACTGTATTTCTGAGTCTAAATAGTTTTTACAATGTCTTATAAATGTTGCTTGGTATATTACATCATAGCATAGGCCATGCTGGGCGAAACTGCACAGAATATCTCTCTCCCTCTCCCTCTCCCTATATTTATTTGTTGGTTTGTTTGTCAAACATGTACAAGATAACAAGTATGAACATAAACAAGAACAAATGGAGTAAATACAGATAAATGGGGACAGTAAGACAAGGACAGTAGGCACACTGGTGCGCTTATGCATTCCCCCTTTAAAGATCTCTTAGGAATGGGGTGAGATCCACGATAAACAGTTTGAGGTTGACGCTGCAAGTGGTTGAGGCTGCGTCTTTAAGGAAGTATGATATTTAATTGAAAAGAAGTGTTAAAGATGTTAAGATTTTAATGATTATTAATGATAGAACTGAACTGGAATGGAAAGAGGGTTTATAATTACATATATTTATAATCTTTTTTTAAAGAATATACTGTGTATTATAAGAATGTACCAAGCAGAATTCGATTGGAAGTTATGCATTATGTATTATATTGAAGGTCATAACCTTAAGGTATATATTGAAGTTTAAATAAGAGTTGAATGGATGTAATTAAAAGATATAAAGGTGTCATACTCCAATTAGTAACTACAGGAGAAAATTTGTTTAATGAGAAAAGATAATATGAAATTGAAACAGAACAGACAAAAGTATAAATATAATGATTTGAATTGAGATGAGATAATCAAAATAAAATTGAGAAAATTAAAAGAGGGGAAAAACTATATAGAAAATGTAGAATAGTATAAGATATGGAATAGAACACAAAAAGGAGCATGAAATTGAGTTTTGTGTCTGTATAAAGAAGTGTAACCTGGGACCATGCTATTTTCAAAAAAGATGTTTTACTTGTATTTTGTATGTGTGAAAACCCAAATAAAACTTTATTTTTAAAAAAAGATTATGCTTGATGATAATCACTGCAAGTTTTTTTTCAATTAATATGCAGAATAAATATTAAACAGGCAGAATGGGATGGCTCTGAAACATCTACTACTGCAGCAAATTGTATTCTGTCCTATATTCTCCCTTTTAAGAGGTAATGTTGATGTAAGAAATGACAAGGGAGAAAACTATTTAAATAGTAAATTAAAGGTAATTATGACATGTGGATGAAAAGCAGCAAAGTTGGTTGAGACATAACAATCTCTGAAAGTGAGTGGGAAGGGGAATGTGGGAAGAACAGGAAAACTAGTCCAAATGCATCACAGTTGAAGATAATATTGTGCAAGCTTTAGTTGTCGTGCCAAACAGCATAATGTACAGAACTGTGGCCAAAGTTGATTAATACCATAGTTGTGAAATGTGGAATTTCCAAAAGGTAATGGAGTCAAATTGCAAAAGAAAACAATGTGTGGAATAAAATATAAACAGTATTAACAATGGATTCTAGATAAATTAGATAAATTTAAGACAACGTAATTAAAATTGTGATCCATTGGTAAAATTCTGTATCATTTTGAGGTTGCTTTTTTAAAAAAATTAGCAATTGATGTACATCTAACAACTATATGAATATAATTACTGACTGCTGATAATTTGTTCTGTGGGTACATCCATATACTGGGCACTCAGATGTGTAGAAACAGAGCCCAACTATCATAAACTTCAGATTTTAAATGTATCCACTTTTGGTTTTGATAAATTGAGATTAAGAAGTGAATTTTTTACTTTAAAAAATAAATCTGCCATTTTAAACCACTTGCAAGAATAAAAGCCAATTATTATATATGCTGAAATTCTGATCAGTTACAGCAATGAAATAATATAGTTTTATAGAAACTATATTGGTAGAAGATGTACCATAATTAATGGGTAGATATTAACACTACCCTGCATACATACATACATACATACATACATACATACATACATACATACATACATACATATATATATATATATATATATATATATATATATATATATATATATATATATGGTGTTCGGCTTGGTTCGGTATTTTCCCACGTCATTGTAGTTGTTCTTTTAAAGTTGTAGCAACGTTTTCAGCAGAATCTCATCTGCCATCATCAGGCTTCTGTATTGTGTCCGTCTGTGAGTCAGACTTTTACAGTAGTTTCAGATTTGAATTTGGGGCAGCCTATTGCTGTGCCAGAATGGTTTTTTCTTCATCCTGATTGGTTGGGAGTCTTGGTCTGTGTTTATTGGTCTCGGAGTTTGCTGTGTTCTGCTTGATTGGTGTCTCTAATATCTTCTGTCTGTTTTTTGGCTCTTTTGTATCTTGATTGGCTGGCAGCATTGTGTTGCTTTAATGGAGGCCTTTAGTGCAGCTTGGCTTCGGGTAAATGGACGGCTATCATTCCACAAAAGCAAAATCACCAGCTTGATCCACAAAAACACACTGAAACATAATAGAGACCCAGAAGATGAACAGACCTATGGAACAGCTGTCCTGCCCTACATAAGAGGTACTACAGACAAAATTAGTAAGGTACTACACAGACATCACATCAGGACTGCCTTCAAAACAGACAGAAAAATAGCAGCCATCCTTAGCAACCCCAAAGATAAAATTGACCTGGAAAACCAAGGCATATACGAAGTCCCCTGTGCATCATGCCCGGCCACATACATTGGACAGACCAATAGAAGAATAAGCACCCGCCTGGATGAACACAAAAATGCAGTCAAAAAGCTGGAACACACTTCCTCACTAGTCCAACACATGGAAGCCACAGGTCATAGCATCAACTTCAATGGCACCAAAACCCTGGCCACTATAGAAAACCCTAATCACAGAATCATCAGAGAAGCCATAGAGATTGAAAAAGACCAGAAAGCATGAATAGAAGAGATGATTCCACCAGGCTGTCAATCATTTGGAAGCCTGCACTCACAAACAAAAAATCTCCACACCACAAGCCAGGCAAACACCTGGGCACAAACAGATCCCCCTGATACCTCCAGCTCAAACACATCCCAACCAGGCACCCAGATGAAACCCAGCTTCCTAACTAATGATAGCCGTCCATTTACCCGAAGCCAAGCTGCACTAAAGGCCTCCATTAAAGCAACACAATGCTGCCAGCCAATCAAGATACAAAAAAGAGCCAAAAACAGACAGAAGATATTAGAGACACCAATCAAGCAGAACACAGCAAACTCCGAGACCAATAAACACAGACCAAGACTCCCAACCAATCAGGATGAAGAAAAAACCATTCTGGCACAGCAATAGGCTGCCCCAAATTCAAATCTGAAACTACTGTAAAAGTCTGACTCACAGACGGACACAATACAGAAGCCTGATGATGGCAGATGAGATTCTGCTGAAACGTTGCTACAACTTTAAAAGAACAACTACAATGACGTGGGAAAATACCCGAACCAAGCCGAACACCATACATGTAAGTACCCGCTTAAAACTTAAGAAAACAAATATATATATATATATATATACACACACACACACACACACACACACACATATACATATGTACTATGGAACATATATTTGGAAAATGGGGCAAGGATGGCCTTATGAAACAGAGAAGATGAAATAACTGCCTCAGGCAGCAAGTTTAGAAGTTATGAAAGTATAGCAAATTGCTAGTTATTTAATTTGCTGTTACAGTCCTTTACTGCTTGTAAGGGGGATGAGCACTTGTAGAATTTTCAGCATGATATGCCAAAATACCTGGCTGACTTTGCTTCTATGTCCTTAATTGGGGTAGGTGGTGGATACCATTAGAAGCTCTGCTCCTAGGCAGCAAAATTCTTGTGCCAGCCCTCAAAAAGGATATGACTAGAAAAGCGAAACAGCATAATCGGGGCATGGAAGGTAGAATGGAAGACACTTTAGAACAGATTAGGGACAGTAATTGAAGCCACTGGCCAGCTGTTTCTAGGAATGTTGGTGGGGAGATTTTTTTCCCTGTATTTGTTTACAGCATCTGGTGTAATCTGGTCCATTTTCAAACTTGATCTTTTTCTTTTCCTGGCTTCTCTCTCCTGTTCTGTTAGTGTTTTTGAAATGTGGATCTGCCAATTGGCCATGGACATAATTCTTCCCAAATTTCTGTTTCTTTGAAAAGAATAAAAAAAATAGTTTAATAGTCCCAATAAATTAAAATCTAGATAGACTAGCAGTATCTCCCAACTTTGGCAGCTTTTAAGATATATGGATTTAAATTCTGGAAGTCGAAGACCACATACAGATACTCCTTGACTTAGAACTGGACACTTAGTAACTGTTTTAAGTTACAAATGATCCGAAAAAGGGGACATGATCTGGATTCGAATTCCAACTGTCAGGACTCCTCCATGGTCATGTCACTCAACAACACGGCCATAGTTACAGCTGCTTACAACGTCCCGCAATTACATGGCCCCATTTTATGATGGTTTCCCCAAAACCTGGCATTTATTCCTGGTTTTCAACAAAACTGCACCCATAGTGAACCATTGGTTGATATAACTACTGTAAGATTCTTTTAACAACTGCATCATTCATTTAATGACCTTTGCTACAAAGGCTGTAAAATGATATTGGTCACATGACTAACTCATTTTTTGACCATTATAACATATAACCATAATATGCAGGTTCCATTATGGACTATCTGCATCTTGCAAAGATTGTGAAACATTGGAAGAGTGTTATTTATCCAGTAATATAACTAGCTGTTACATTTTTTGTAATATTTGGAGAGCAGCAATTCCAAAACTTGGAGGATAATAATTGAGTAATTCCACTGATGAACAGGAAGCAGAAACTCAAAGGATGGGAACCATCCAGCTTGGCAGCATACTCAGGAAGACCAGGGACAGGCAGCACAATAGCTCCACTGAAGACACCTGATGAGGCCAGCCCAGAAGTGAAGGGATTGAGACCAAAGAGCTGTTGATCCTCTCCCCATCTCTGAGTGCACTGGTTCTGTTGACTCTGTTTGCTCCACCCGTTCCGTGCTCAAGAACTGGTTGTTGTCTAATATAGATATTATCCCTGACTGCAAAAGAGCAGTTTCGCCTCATTTTTTTTATAGTGCTTAAGACTTGTGGACTTCAACTCCCAGAATTGTGGACTTCAACTCCCAGAATTCTCCAGCCAACAGTTGAAGTCCACAAGTCTTAAAGTTGCCAAGTTTGGAGGCCTCTGGCTTACAGCAATAGCATGTAGGTTCATATACTGCTTCATAGTGCTTTACAGCCCTCTCTAAGCAGGTTATAGACTCAGCATATTGGCCCCATCTGAATCCTCATTTTACTGATCTTGGAAGGATGAAAGGCTGAGTCAAACTTGAGCTGGTAAGGATCGAACTCCTGGTAATGAATTGAATTAGCCTGCTACACTGCATTCTAACCACTGCACCACCACAGCTCAGTGGCTTGTTGTTGCATGCCCTGAGAGACAAAGACAAAATGAATAATTCACTTGCACTTTCCTTTCGTTCTCATTCAGTTAATATAGATAAACATTGTTTGCATGCCAAATGATATATCTGGGCTAGCTGTTACTTATTAGATTTCTATGCCGACTTTCATCTATATTTCAAAGTGCTTTATGTAAAAGTCCCTCCTGAAGGTTAATTCTTACAAGAACCATACTTTGAAATAGGTTGGGATGAAAGATAATGGACATAACCACATTGATAGATAACCCATTGCAAGTATGGGGCACCAACCATTTCTGAAGCATAGAAATGGACGCCACTGTCTTCTATTCACTTTTGGTCCACCACAAATGCAATCCCTCTCTGTGTGTTTCTGTGCCGACACAAAATAAGCATTTTCCACCCTTTGATGGCTTATAGTATTATTTTTAACTTGCCTGCACAGTGACTACTGTGCAGAAGAAGGAATGTACTCTCACTTGCCTAACATGTAGGACATCATTGGTCTGAAAGCTAATACAAATATTCATTTTCTTTTCCTGACACATCAACTTTTTCACTGTGTTGGTTTTTTGTTTTAAATACATTCATCTGTAGCTGTTTCATCATTTCCCAGTTTTCAAGTTTCATTCTGTAAAACCCTTCTGCTTAAAAGGTCTTGAACAGTGCATCAATAAAATTTTAAAAAAACAACCCAGTAGAAATATAGACAAATCAGTGAAAAAAAATTTAAAAAGGGAAAAAAAACCTTATTGGGTTTCATGCCAGTGATGTTCTACATGTTAGGCAATTACTATAATCATTATGCATTTCCAATAACAGCTGTATCAGATCTTATTGAGCCAAATTGAGAAAATGCAACAAAGTGTGCTTTATTTAAAAGCTGGTGGTTGTGCCTTCATACCTGTATATTTGATGTTTTAACTCTCTCTCTCTGTACACACACACACACACAATATCTGTCCAGTAAGACCTACCTATGGAAAGGAAAGGGATTGCCAATTACTTTCATAAATGGAAAGGCACAGAAAGAGGGGAATTGTTCAGTGAAGGGTTCTGATAGTGTATTGGCTGGACTGAACTGAAGCATTTTAGGACAGGTTTTTTTTTTTTATTAAACCAGTTTGGTGTTAAGCAAATATTATCACAGGGCAGGAGCAGCTTAAAGGTATAATGCAGAAATGTTAGCTTAAAGTCATCTATTAAGCTGCAAGTTGAATGTACATCTGAAATAATATCTCTCTACTCCACATCAAACAGCCTTATTTTTGTACCAATTATGTGTGTTTTGTTAGCAGAAATATCTTAAATAGAAGGTACAATACGACTTTTCCATTTTGTGGTTTGTTTATCAGATGGACTAAGACAGCAGCTCTCAGATTTCCTGGCTGAAATATATGTTTCTTGATGCAAATGTTACTATCCACCTGATAGCAGTTCTCCTCTGTGCTTTTTTTATAGATATTTGAATATAGAAGTCTCCCTCATGCTGTCACTTGTTCCATCCTTCGATTTTTATTTTAGCAGATCCTTTAAACTTCTTTTAAACAGAAAAGTATAACCCTTTTTATCCACTTCCCCCACTATTGCATATTCCTACATAGAATTATCAAGGACACTTGTACATACCAACATTTCTTTTTCTTTGACAAACTGCAACAAAAATATTTTTCTAGAAATATATCCACAGTGCAAGTGGCTGTGTTTAGCAAGCAAAGCCTTAGAAAATGAAAAAGGACAAAGTAAGAGAGAGCCTGATACAGAACTGCACTGTTAAAAAATGGCCTCAGTCACGAGTTACAAAAGAATCCTAGGGTTTAGACAGAGGTAGCCCCACACTGACCACAGAATAAGGTCTCTTGCTTCCAGTGGGACTTGTTACAGGCCACTATATATTGCATTGATATATTTTTTCCCCCAATAATGACCAGCAGTAGGTAGATCTGGATGAATACATTTTCCTGCCTGAAGCAAAGAGATTGCACTTCCCCCATTCAAAATACACATTGTCCTGGATTTTCAACCACAATTGAGCCCAAAATTTTGTTAAGTGGGACATTTGTTAAGTGAGTTGTGCCCAGGGGTGGGATACCACAGGGTTAATTACCGGTTCGGGATTTACGAGCTTCCCTGTCCGCTGTGAGCTGTGCGCCTGTAAATCGTCATTAGCACGCTGCGTGCTGAGAAGCAGCCTTTGAAGCAGCCCCCTTTTCTTGTTTTTTTAACTGCAGCTGTGCCTCGTTCGGCAGCTGAAATTAAAAAAAAACCAGGAAATAAAGATCAGGTAAGAGCCCAGGTGGGTGGGTGGGCAAAAACATCAGCAGACATAGAAAAGGTTCTATGTCTGCTGCTCTTCAGAGCTACCGGTTCTACAGAGGTGGACAGAACCGGTAGAACCCCACCCCTGGTTTTGCCCCATTTTACAACCTTTCTTGCCACAGTTATTAAGTGAATCACCACAGTTGATAAGTTAATAACTGAACAGTGGTGAATCTGGCTTCCCTATTGATTTTGCTTGTCAAAACATTGCAAAATGATCACATGACCGTGGGGACCCTGTAACTGTCGTAAATATGAATAAGTTGCCAAGCATCTGAATTTTCTTCACATGTTCATGGGGATGCTACAGAGGCAGTAAGTGTGAAAAATGATAATAAGTCACTTTTTTCAGTGGCTGTTGTAACTGTTGAACGATCACTAAATGAACTGTTGTAAGTCGAGGACTACCTGTACAATAGCCAGCTGAATAGGCAGGACAGATAGGACTATTTCTGCTACTGCAATCTGAAAAAAGCGGACAAGCTTAGAAAAAGAAAGGCTAGTAGGCAAAACTAGTGTCTCTTCTCCAACATGCTTCAGCCAACGTCCCCCTCTGTCACCTGAGACAGCTGATTTGCTGTAGCCCCAGCACTGATGATAAGTTAGAGCTGCAATATAATCCTAAGAATTTCTGGTTGCATTATCTATGTGAAATCTAATAATGGTCTTTGTTTAAATCCAAAGAGAATTGGTCCATTCATGGTAGATCACAGTCAAGTTGATGACAAAAATGAGGCTCAAGCATGACGTTGTTGAGTTCCCTGCTATTGCCCTTTTGGCATTTCAATTTTTGTATGGTAATATTACATTCATTTGAAAAGAAAGTGAAGAATGGACAAAAAGAGTTAGCAAAAACTTCATGTGCAGGAGAAGAGGAAAAAAAAACCCATACAAAACTGAGCTGTCGATTTATGAAACTGGCTATGAAGTTATCAGGGAAGCTAAGAACATGAATCAGAAAAGATTGCAAATGTGGACTAGGTGGAAAATAATAGCCAAAGGGTTGAGCAAGGCAGCAAGTAACAGCTTGCTGCTTTCGTGAGAAATACTAACTAGACAGAGTTTCTGTTGCTCATAATTCAGATGCTCCGATTGCTTTTCTTTGAAAAGGGAAGTCAGTGAAGAAGCCTGTCTCAAGAAGTAATAAGTACTGTAATTCCTATATAATTTAGGAGTGAACTGAACTCAATAGGATTTATTTCTGAGAAGAATGTATGGTCAGTGTTAAGTCCAGAGTTAGAATCTTAATTTCTGGATCTAATTAGCTATTATGGCACAACTTAAGACACCATAATGAACAAACTCCGAATGAAGTTTCACGAGCAATTTGTTTTGCTATAATTGTTTTTGTAGATGAGTGGATATAGCAAACAGTTCTGTTATTCCCAAATCTCTTTGTCCTTGAATCAACCAACCTGTTACAATATTCTTCCATGTGCTTTTCTTCAATCAAAGTCTTATATTAATCTTATTTCTCCTTGAGACCCTTTCAATATTTCAATATCTATTGATTGTTTTAATTGCTACTGTAAATTGTACTTTGCATTTCTACCATGATGGATCCTCTTTCCAAGCACTAAGTTCAGATTTTTTAGTTGTAGCTGGGTGCTACATTATGTTTTCCCCAAATCACCCTCTTGCATTGTAGCATTCCCAAATGAACAAGGAAGTAAAATGAAGTCTTGCTGATATTGATTAATCAGAGTGCTACATATTGATGATCAAGTTATTTATTTATTAGATTTATATGACCACTTGTCTTGCAAATGCCCCTTTACACAATACAAAGAAAACAGCACGAGCATAAAAACTTACAACGGTCACTAAGAACAAAGCAATAAACACTCAGCAGTAGCAATAACGTATCATGTTATCTAACTTCTCAGCTTCCAGTCCTTAGAGCACATCCAGAAGAAAAGCGTGGCTGGGCTAGGACCAATTTAATCTTCTGGATCTCGTTTAAGGCAACTCCACATATATCACATTATAGTAATCCACTTGGTGGGTAACTAAGGTATGAGATTGAGCAGTGCCTCATATTCCACAATAGAGTACAACTGGCACACAAAACAAAGTTAGGCAAAAGTTCTCCTTACCACGGTTACCATTTGCTTTTCAAACAGGAGCTCTGAGTCCAGGTGAACCCTTGTATGGTGCACTGGTTCTTTTGGGGGTAGTGCAAATCCATCAAAAACCAAAAACATTAAATCTAGTGGGCCCCAAACTTCCATTTTGCTAGGGTTGAGCTGAAGCTTCTTATTCCCCAATCAACCTCAAAACATTAAGACAGAACCTTCTTGGCATCATTTGGTTGACTCAGCAGATTTAGAGCTGGGTATCATCAGTATATTGATAATGTCTTACCATCAGCCAATGACTTCATTAAATATTAAATAGAAATATTCCACAGAAATAGAAGTAGTCCACAGAAAAGGGACTGTAGACTAGATCTCTTTTCCCAGGAGGAAGGAAAGCACCAGAAGAAAGAGAAGAATCCACTCAGAACTCCTCCACTAGCAGCCAAAGCAGTTCAGATAATTATTATGATTCACAGCAGAGGTGGTATTCAGCAGGTTTTGACCAGTTCTGGAGAACCGGTAGTGGAAATTTTGAGTAGTTTGGAATACTGACTGGCCCCACCCCCATCTCTTCTCTGCCTCCCGAGTCCCACCTGATCGGCTGGGTCTTCTTTTGTTGCCCTGCACAGGAGAACAGAGCTGGAAAGCAGGATAGTGGGGTGGGGAGGAAATGGGGATTTTACAGTATCCTTCCCCTGGAGTGGGGTGGGAATGGAGATTTTACATTATCCTTCCCCTGCCATGCCCACCAAAGCCATGCCCACCAGGCCACACTATGCCCACCAAGCCACACGCACAGAACTGGTAGTAAAAAATTTTTTAATCCCACCACAGCATCATAAATCAATGAGAGACCAGGGGAGTAAAGATGGATGTGCACTACCCCATCTTGCTCTTTCTAGAGGTCATTCACATGTATGATCAATGCCATTATACCAGATATCCCAGATCTGAAGCCCAACTAAACAGGGTCCAGAAAATCTTTCCCCCACCCAGGAGTATCTGGAATTTCAGTGGACCTACTTTTTTAAAGGAAGAATGGAGATGGAGCCAAAGTTATCCAAAGCAGATGGATCCAGCAATTTCTTCTTGAGGAGGGGATAACACTAATCTTTCTTATTACAATACCTTGTAAATGTTAACCATCCGAGTTGTTATAGGCTTAACTTTACTTCTCATTTTTACCATAGCCAAAGGGCTAGACCATTTAAGCATATTTCTAAGCAGATAATTCTAGTACTACTGGTCCAAAATGGCAAGTCCCCATGTCTTCTTTAAGATATATTTTGTGAAAAAGCAAAAAAGAGTGTCAATGAGAAACCAGTAATAGTTGGAATCCACCATATAAAATTCTATATACAGCATAAAGCAATCGCTGAATAAGGGATTAGTCAGGGAGCATTTCCCTCCCTAAGAAATCTAAGGTTTCCCCACCAATCCCAACTTTAAATAATGCTGTTTACTAATTATTGTCCCATGGCATAAGTTTTGCTTTTGTTGCCTGGTCCTTTATTATTGTTGATTTTCATGATACTGCTGTATGTTTATTGCCTTAAAATGTTACAGCTCGGTTCTGAATTTTACAACTTTTCCATGAGTACATTCATCCACATAATTCCTGAAAAGATTGTGCGGTATTCCAGGCAGTGGTGACTTCATCAAACTCATTTCATTCATTATTGTATTTTGTGTGCAGATTTTCATTCAGCTGTCTGGTTTCTTTGAATTGGAGTTGCAAATAACCTGAAAATCAGGGCAGACAAAAAGAGCAGACTAAATGCAACCATACTTTGCACCAGCATAAATGTGATACAGTTTTCTGGCTGCCTGGTTCTTTTATTAAATACCCAGATTTCTATGCCCCTCCATTCTATATAGGCTCTGAGGACTTCATTATGTAGATGAAGTTGTTGGATATAGTCATAAGGCAGTTTTGGGAGTGGATATCACTAACAGGCTGATGGTACCAGTTCTATTTATCTTTGTCATCAGCGTGATCTAGAGCAGTGTCCAAATGTGTTGATGTATTGGGTAAGGGATAATAAACTGGAGGGGGGAAAAGACACACTATGGATTGACAGCTCACTGAATTGCATAGCTTTCTGAACCCAGATAGGGTGACATCCCCCCCAAAAGCAAGTGCCTTCTTAGTGTACTCTCGGATTTATTTCAGCCACCCAAGGTAGCCTGGAGTGCATTGAACGATCGCTGCCTTGTTTGGTAGCTGTAACTCTCCCTGATAAGGGAAGGCCCAACTATATTGTAATACTTTTGAATTATTGCAAAGTACTATTCTATATGATGTTGGAAGAAATGTCCATCTGGGTTCAGTTCCAAGTGGGGAGAAAGACAGTGGAAACACGGAGGCTGCTTGGAAGGATGGTTTAATGGTGAAGCAGAACCACCAAGCATGTGTGCTTCTGGGTAGCTGACCACACAGAGTGGAGAGAGATATATATTTATACTCTCTCTTGGGCCTTGCCCTATAGTTTCCTGTTCCTGTGCAAGGGCAGGTATCATATTGGTTGCTTTAGGGGTCGTGTGCAAATCCTAGGAGTTTGTCTGAAATAAGTTTGGTTGAATTGTGGACTGATGTAATGTCCCCAGGTGATTTCGTAATGTAGTGAACCCTGTTATTAGATGGGTAGAGGGCTAATCCTATCATGTCCTGAGGGCCATATCTTAATCCCATCACCCTGGAGCTGGGGGTGGGGGGCAGGGAGCTGCTCTTTGTCTTTAAAAACATGTTTCTCCTTTTCTCATCCAGAGAAATATAACATTCTGCCTTTTTAATATTTCCTAGAATGTTTCGTTCTTCTAGGAGAGGGGTGGGTGCTAACTTTCTTCAAAGGTTTCCCCTGGGTTATGGATTTAGAAAGGGTGTCTAGAAAGAGTGCAGGTTCAGGAAGTACATGTTATCACCTGTATCTTAAGAAATGGTTTCCCCCTTTTCTTCTGACAGGGATAAATGACTCTGAAAAGTGCTTTGCTGCAGCTTGATTTCTGAAATGCCATTACAATGAATTGAAGTTTCTGCAGGTCCACATTTTGTTTACAATTTATTACCCTACATCAGCCCTTGTTGCAGTCTGCAACCATTATTAGCAGCACTGGAAAAAGGACCTCTTTGCAAAATGGATACATGACCTTAAACTATCCACTATTGACCTCACCCCATTCCCAAGAGGTCTCTCAGGGGCATGCGTGAGTGCACAATCGTGTCTACCTTCCCTGTCCTATTGTCCCCATTTATTCATACCTATTTCTTGTATTCTTACTCATGTTTATACTTATACCTATTATCTTGTAAGTGACAAATCAAATAAATAAAATAAAATAAGATATCCTATCATCTTTACTGCTCTGAATGGGATTTTTAATACAGACAGAATGGTGGCTTGAAAAGCTTCACTATATTTCAATGCTTAGATTTCTTTGCAAAAGCCTAGATAAAAGTATGCAATATGTACAGAAAACATGGAAGAGGAGCTAACAATGTTTCGTTTCTCTGCCTTGTGGAATGGAAGTGAAATAATGGAAGACTGCTTTCTAGAGGCTTCTAGCAGTCAGCTGGAGGCAGAGCTTTAGTTGAGTTATTTTGCTCAGCATTTGGGAGCTGGCAGAACTGAGATTATTGACAGATCTTTATACTGCTTTGGAGGAATTAGGGGATAGAAACTGTGCCTTGTGGAAGAGTCCTCTATTAATTGGTCATTGGGAAAAATGGGTTGCTGCTGAAAATTATCAGTTTAGAATTAGGTTCTATGATTATGATTATTACTGAGTAGTGAAAATTATAAGAGTGTTGTTTATCTAAGAAGCCTCTGCTATTATGTTGTTTAAAAGCTGCATACAATAAGCAGCTCTGTTGCCTTTGGTAAAGGAAAAGCTGCATCCCCGAGAACAAAAACTTTGTGTCAGATATGAATTTAGGTCTTGCCTGATGTTGTCAAGAAGTTAATACATTTAGAACACATCTTAAAACAAGGAAGTGCAATATCCCTCAAACATCTTATTCTGGGTATAATTCTTCCCAGTAAAAAGAATCTAGATGGCTAGAACAGTTTAGCATCGATTATCTAGATTGGGTAATGAAACATCTTCAAGAAAACACCAAGCTCAGAGAGCACCAAAGACACCTAATTTCGACCTTAGCTACAAATATACTCCTTTATTGGACAATCTACCTTCATAAGGTTTATTTGAATTTGAGCAGTATCATCTTCATCAGTAGTAATGGAAATGTTTAAATATTTATTTTATATTACTATTCAGAAGAACAAGGGTGTCATTTGGCAAAGAAAGAAACTTGGGAAGTGGTATAAATTTGGATGGGATTCATCTTGTAAATTTTAATGTATCTAATGTATGAAGCTCTAACATGGCAGCTCCTAAATACAACTACAATCACTCCATGCACACATATGACTGGTTTCTCCCTAATTACCGTTTTCTATATTATTCATGTTGTATTGTATTTTTGTTATGGATAGCAGCAGTAGAGGCTAAATCAATTTAGTTGAATATATGTACATCAACAATAAAGGCTATTATTATTTGCTATTGTTTCCCCCCATTTTACATAATTACATATAATGTAATAATATGTTTGAACTTCAACTACTGGAACTCCTAAGATTGGACATATTCACTAAGAATAATAGAAGTTATACACCCAATTCACCTTGACGTCAATAGGCTGAGGATAATAAATGTTGCTGTGATGTAAGCCTTTTGTAGTTGGTGTGGCAATTTGTTCCTGCTTGCAGGCCTGACCTATGAACTGGAAGGTCTACAAAGAAAAACTGTTCCTTTTGCTTCACTTTGCTTTGTCAGATATTACTTCATTTGCTTAAGTAGATTTCATGCTAGAGGGAATTGTATGCTATTATCCAATCTGGCCTTGGATGATGTCTAAGTTAGAATTCAGCACAATTGTCTCCACTGTGGCCCTATTTGCATTAGTATTTTAAATGAATCATTGGGGGATCAATTTAGTCCAGAGCAGCTTAGATTTAGTCCCAAATATTATTAGTCTTGGTAAGCACAAAACTAATTTGTTTAAATCAGCTTACTCATTGTTGGGAAAACTGCTTCTCTGAGGGTTAATTGTCTATAGGGTGCATCTATAGTTTTGTTGTACTTGTACAATGACAATAAAGTTGTTTTCTTCTTCTTCTTCTTCTTCTTCTTCTTCTTCTTCTTCTTCTTCTTCTTCTTCTTCTTCTTCTTCTTCTTCTTCTTCTTCTTCTTCTTCTTCTCCTCCTCCTCCTCCTCCTCCTCCTCTTCCTCTTCCTCCTCCTCTTCCTCCTCCTCCTTCTCCTTCTCTTCTATTAATTTGCAAAAATAGCAAAAACTTTGTCCCCATATGTGGCCGTTCTGATTATTTCTCTCTTCTACAGCCACAAGCAGGGAAAGAACTAGTAGGAGGACCAAAATAAATAAGGTCCCCCAGAATCTGTCTACAGTAGTGCCATTCCTGACTGTGAATGTATTTTTTAAAAATATCTCGCTTGAAGGAGAAAAAAAGCATAGGTAAATGGGAGTGGAGCAACAGCCTCTAAGTTTCCATTGCAAAAACTAGAAGGATGAAGAACATGGCATCCTTCCATTTGACATCCTGGTCATCCTAGACTGTCTGCTGCCAGCATATGAACATGAGTGAATTAATTAGAGGAGTAATCAATATGCCAGTTATGTTGGGCAACCATAATAAACTTTGTGTAAGTTCACACTCAACTGAACCAAACTCTTCAACCATCTCTGAATTCCTTCTCTACTCTTTTTCTAATTCATAATGAAGGTATTATATGTAAAGGGAAGTTTTTCTTTTTTCTTTTCTCACAAATGAAATGTGGGGAGATTCAGGACTAATGAAAGGAAGTACTTCTGAACATAATGCATAATTAAACCATACCTGCCAACATGTCAGAATTAGAAATAGATGTGTTGTGCAATGGGCCATGCATAATACATCACCCTATACTTTTGCTCCTCCTCTGCTGCACACATTCCATCTCTTGTTCCCTAAAGGAATAGGCACAGCAAAACGCTGCTAAGTGGGACTGAAACAGAATTTGGTATTTGGTAGAACAATCTTTCCTAAACCCATTCCAATGCAGTGGGCAGAATGACTGGCTTTGGGAGTCTATATGCTTATCAGAACTGTCATTCCACATCAGACAGAATAAAGTACTGTTTAAAAATACACACACATACTTAATATTTGCAAATAGCTATAATAGTTTTAAAAGTTTGGGGGGCCTATTTCTGCAAGGAGTGGAAATCTAATGTATTAATCAGTATTCAACTGCCGGTAGGTGGGATAATATGTGTATATGTGTTTGTTTTAATGCACTTTTTAAATATCTTGTTTTATGTTCTTTCTTCCTTTGTTTGTTTGTTTTTAAAAATTGAGTTTTTTATTTTTAAATAAAACAAAAATGGAAGAAAAAAAAATAACACACACATACCTGAAAAAATAAATTGATATGGACTGGATCAAGCCTTTTAAATTCTTTTGACTTTGCCACATTTGTCCAAGGGCTAATGGTACTTTGAAAATACTCACATCACCAGTCCTATCATGAGAAATCATAAACATTGTGCTTGCTAGTGCCTCCTTAAAGAGGCTGGGTCACACAGTTGCTGAGCATTCCCAGGGAAAAGTGCATTTGAATTACAAAGGCACCAACAAAGTGGAACAAGATGTGCCAAAACAAGCCTGGTGTTTTTTTCAGTGTTTGGCTATCACACATGCCAAAAAGAGATGCAGAATTTCTTTAAACAGGAGCCCGAAAGTATCTTGAGAAACTATATAATACATCAC
Source organism: Notechis scutatus (assembly GCF_049901735.1). Classification (NCBI taxonomy): domain Eukaryota; kingdom Metazoa; phylum Chordata; class Lepidosauria; order Squamata; family Elapidae; genus Notechis; species Notechis scutatus. The sequence continues at coordinate 121,641,282 of NC_142012.1, read as the reverse complement.
TATTGTGCAAGCAACTTGGAGCCCTGTCATCCTTAACACTGTGAAGATGTGTACCAAATGACTTGACATTTTGAAGGTCCACATTCCCCAGGATGGTGGTTTTCAGGAGGATGAGAACTCCAACTGCAACTATGGCAGCCACTGCAGATATTCATCAGGCCTGACTAAATTGTAAGGATACAATAATGGCTAGCAATTCTGAAGGATTTTCATGAGAACTGGATAAATCTATAGCCATCACTGGATTTTTCTCCTTTCAAAACTTTACTTAGCTCTATAGCGAGGAAACTTTTTATGTGTCAGTAAGATGGGATAAAAAAAGATATGCTTTCTGTTGGAACTTATTTAATTCTGCCCTGTATCTACAGTCCCTAAATTTTGAAGAGTTTGCCTAGTTGCTTAGAAGTCAGTTCAGGACGATTTTGATGCTTTCTTGAATGTGAGTTAAAAGGGAAAGAATCACCTATGTCCAAGATGTTTGAAAGCAGCAAAACTTGTTAGTTAAATAAGATCATGCAATAAAACAATTTTACAATCTTAAAATAAAACAAAAATCCTAATACTGTACATTAAGGGTCTTCAAACTTGGCAAGTTTAAGACTTGTAGATTCCTGAGCTAATATGACTGAAGGAGGAATTCTGGGAGTTGAAGTCCACAAGTCTTAAAGCTGTCAAGTTTGAAGACCCCTGCTGTACATGAAGTTCATTTAGCTTTACCATGTACTTGCCCTCATATAGCAGGACTTAGTGTGATCAGGAAGACTAAGTTAAATATTCTACAGCAGGGGTCTCAAACTCACGGCTCGCGGGCCAATTGCGGCCCGCAGGACGATATCCTGTGGCCCCCACCGTGATATGAAAGTATAATATTAGTGCGGCCCACAGGGGGAATGGACCTCTGAAGGAAGTCTCGCCCGCCGCTCCTCGTCGTGGCTGACATTCGGGCCCGGCAAGTCCGAGCAGCCAGCACATAGAACAGGGCGGCGCCAGATGTTGGAGAAGCAGAGCGGAGCCGGAGATCATTAGCCGCCTCTTTCGCAACACAATAAGCCTCCCCCAACTGGCCAGCTGCTCTTCTCCTTCTCTGCCTGTTTGTTCTGTATGGCCGAGGAGGAGGAGACCAGCCGGCTGGTTGGGAGAAGCTTTCTGCGCCGAAAGAGGCAGCTACTAATCTCCGGCTTTGCTCCGCTTCTCCAATGGTCCGGCTTCCCCTCTTGCTCCTCACAGTTGCCCTGAGCTGGTGCGGTTCTTTACTTGGGCAGCCAGATGCCTGCAGCAGCACCCGCAGCAGCAACAGGCAGTTCCGCCCAGGCTCCGCTCAGGTGTCCGGCTGGGGCTGTCAGGAGTTGCTACCGCCGGCGCAGCTCCGCGCGGCTCCAGTCCCGCGTTGCCTTGGGAAGGGAAAGGCAAAACCAGGAGCCACTGACAAGTAGAAGCTGAGCGGAAATGATGTCTGCAGTGCCACTGTGGAATCCCTTATGCGGCCCAGCCTCACCCAGACTCTGCCTCCAGTGGCCCCCAGGTAAATTGAGTTTGAGACCCCTGTTCTACAGCAATCACTACCCTAAATCTCTCAAATATGACATTGTGGCCACATGTAGAATCTACTGATTACAAAAGCTGGTATGACACAGCATTAGAGAGCCAGTATGGTGAAGAGATTAAGGTGTTGGACAAGCATCAAGGAAACTCAGATTTAAATCCACCTTCAGTCATAAAAGGTTGGTGGTGGGTGACTTTAAGCCATTCAGTCTCTGTTAACCCAGCCTACCTCACAGAGGTATAAGTATTGGGGAAAATAGAAAGAGGGAGTATTATAATATCATCCTGATCTCCTGAATAAAAAGTGAGATTCAAAGCTTACAAATTAAAAAGAGAAATAAAACATCAGACTAATTTGAAAAAGGCATGTTCAATTAAATAACTGGTCTAGATTTTGGACGTCAGGGCCCACCAAACATAATTTTAAATCCCAGGAACCACTAACCCATTCTGTGGGTGTGGCCTAATTTGTGGGTGTGGCTTGGTGGTCATGTGACTGACTGGGCATGGCTTATATGTAAATATTATAAATATTTATACAGTATAAATACTGAATTTTTCATTAAAAAAGAACAACTTTTACCCCAAATCAGGCAAAGCAGGCAGGCAGATTGAGTTGCTCACAGAATCATTCAGATCTAAAGATCTAGAAAGCAAGAAATCCAACAATTTCCTGCTTCCTAGCTAATCTGAATCTCCACAGCAGAACAGATGATGGTCGGAAAAAGGAAAAAGAGCAATTTAGCAGGCAAGTTTGCTGGCTAAGGAGTGAGTGGGCAGGGAGGGTTCCCGTGGGCCATGTGGGCAGCACAGCCTGGATTAATTGCTTTGGGGGGTGCTCTGGGAGTGAGATTTCTCTGTGGACCACAAAAATTTTCTCACGGCCCATCAGTGGGTCGCGGCCCACCGGTTAGCAACCGCTGGTCTAGATGACTATGACCATCATAAGGGATTGATCATTTATAAAATAATTGGGCCTTTCCAACAACATACACCCAGATCACTTTCTTCTCCAAACAGTTGCACTTCAGAAGTTTTGTAGCACTTGTTAGTATGTCATTTTGTGACATCACAGCAATTCTACCTGGACTATCTTTGTGGCAGTTTTCAGATGGGAAACAGGTTTAGGCAGTCTGGGGCTGTGACAATATCAGCTGTCAGCACATCACCTGATCAAGAAGACAGTAAACTTCAATGGGTAATCACAGTTCATTCATACATGCACATTTTAATAAGTCTGTTCACCCAGATAGAGCTTTAAAAAAACATCAGGGTTTACATTTTCAAGACATCCCCAATTGGGATTATGACCCAGTGAAGTACCTGTGAATTAGTAACTTACTTTCCTCTAACACTGACACAGATAAATTAACTTCCTGTAGTAAACTAATGCCTCAACTACTTCAGCTATGAATTTTGTGTATGGGGGAGTTTTATGTGATTTTATTTTTCTTATATCATTGTATATTTTTGATATTATTATATTGTTTTTTAATTTATTGTAAGCCAGCCTCAGTCATGTTTTTGAGATGAGATGGGTAGGTGTATTTACTGAAATAATAAAGTGCAACATAATACATCTTTGGAGGTTTTAGCTGTTCCTATTAGTAGCCCTGCAAAAATTCCAAACATTGAAATTATTCCTTAAACTCAGAGATTCCTTTGGCATGATGAACCTAAAGTCTTTTTGCTCTATTTGTTTAACTAATATTATATTATGTGAAAATGCAGAAAAAAAATGAGATTTTGTGTCTAATGAGAAAAATTGGAGCATTTACCTTTCTAGTACTACCGTTATGAGTATAGGATACAGAACAAAAATTGTTTGTATATTTTAACAAGACTGTAGGGCAACTTTTCAAACTGATATTTGTATATATTTCTATAAACAGAAAAACGCTTTCATTTCATATTGTCTTCTTCAACTTCCTTGTTCTAAGATGATGTCCCATCAAATTAGATTTTGCTCCTTTTCTTACTTTATTTCATAGGCTGGCCTTTTCACATCAATGCAAAGCCAAATCATGACATGAAAGCTATTTTCTTTAATGATGAACTAGATCTAATAGGTAGTTACTGCAAAAACAGTGTACACAAATTTCAGAAAAATGAGAAGTAAGGAACTTTACCAAATTGTGGTCTAGGCCAGAGGTCTCCAACCTTAGCAACTTTAAGATTTGTGGACTTCAAGTCCCAGAATTCTTCAGCCAGCTTTGCTGGCTGAGGAATTCTGGGAGTTGAAGTCCACAAGTCTTAAAGGTTGGAGACCCCTGGTCTAGGCCCACTCTGCTGCTACAGAGTGTTTTCTCTCTGTTGTCTTCATCAGGCCTGACTTTCAGACACTTTCCATGGCAGCATGGTCCCTTGACCTAGATTAGCATCTGTGTTACAAGACCAGGACGCTATGTTGATTAACAAGGGAGGGGAATTGCATGCCCAGCTGGTTACTCTTAGTGTTTTGTTTTGAATATATCTGGAGCCTGCTCTGTTGTTCTTAGCACCATTTACTGAACTCATTCTTTCTAATACCATCTCTCCAATTCTCAATTGTCCTCTTGTACACTTTCGTTGTCTGTACCTCTTTTCTGTCTGCCAATCTTGCCCAAAGATCCTAGGTGTCTTACAATGAAAACAATATAAAAATAACAAATCAGACTCTTTCCTCCAGGTGTCAAACTACGTGTACTGTAAACAAGTCAGCTCCGTTCTTGTCTAATGTAGGGGCCCCCCAAATCTCAGGAGGGAGACTATTCCAAAGAATCAAGATGGCTACAGAGAAAACAGGCCTCCAAGGTACTACCAGAGGATAATATTTGAGGAAAGGGACCTAGAGCATCCCGCCCTATTTGACTTAGTGGAAGAGACTGTTCTGCACCTGGAGCTGCGTCATGTAGGGCTTTAAAGGTGATAACTAGCACCTTGAATTGCACCTGGGAGACAGTGAAGCTCATGCAATAGTAATGTAATATGGGTGAACAAACGAGTGTCCAAAATTACAGGCACCACTGCAATCTGGAGCAATTATGGCTTCCAGATAGGCCTTCAAGGACAGCTTCATGTAGAGTGCATTGCAATAATCAAATGAGGTTCAGGAATGGATGCAATTGGCCTACAAGATGGTGATGGTTATTAGCATTACACTTGTCACTGGTTTTTCCAGGAGACACCCCCACACCCAAACTACATACCACTTCTATCTGGGGGAGTGCTATCTTTTCCAGTATCAAAGGGTCATCTCTCCTGACCTTAGACAATCACTCTAGCTTGCTAGAATTAAGTCACAGCCAATTTCTCCCCATCCAAGCCCTTACAGTCTATTGAGCAGGCACCTGAACAGCATCACATGCCTGGCAATGAGTAGAGATCACCAGCATATTAACAATACTAAACGTCCATGCAACTAAATGATCTTTAATCTTTTACAGACCAAATTTTTTTACTATGCTCAGAGGAATATTGTTTGAAGTTCCAAATACAGAGTCCTTGACTTTCATCAGTTCATATTTAGTGACTGCTTAAATTTGCAACAGCACTGAAAAAATTGACTTAAGGCCATTTTTCACACTTATGACTGTTGCAGCATCCCCATGATCACATGATCAAAATTTAGATGCTTGGGAACTGGTTCATAATTAGAATGGTTGCAGTGTCCTGAGGTCAGCTATTGCCAACTTCTGACAAACAAAAGTCAATTGGGAATCCAGATTCACTTAACAACCATGTTAATAACTTAAATGAAATGATTCACTTAACTATGGCAAGAAAAGTAGTAAAATGGGGCAAAACTTACTTAATAAATATTTCACCTAGCAATATAAATTTTGGGCTCAATTGTGGTCGTAACTTGAGGATGGGGAAAACCTTTCAATTATAATTTGTGGGGGGAAAGCACAGCAATATACTCATACAGCACAAATGCTGGCAACCAATCTTGTCAATCCAGGAAAAAGGGAGTACAGAATATTTCTGGCAAGTACTATGGTACGTGATAGAACCCTATATGAAATTTAAAACAGCCCAGGAGTTCTATGGCACTTTGAGGATTAATTAACACATCTGTGGTTGCATAAGCTTTCTGCAACTAAGCTCTTATTTCAGATATTTAATCTAAGCAACTGATGCATATTACATACATGGCTGCACAAAATATAACAATGATGTTAAGCTTTCATATTGCACATTGTATATGTTTAGAGTGCCTCACGCATAGCATCTTAGTAATCGTTAAAGTCTTGCTATATCACGGGTGTCAAACTCGCTACGTCACGTTGCTGTCACGTGATGTTTTTTCCTTCATGGAGCTGGGGTGATGTATGCGGTCCACAGGCTGCCAGTTTGACACCCCTGTGCTGTATGGTAAGTATCCCCATAATCAGTTGCAGAATAGAGTACAAAGCACATAATAGCCCAGAAAATATTTTTGCTATAACATGGCTCAAAGTGTGTAGCAATTCAAACAAAAGAGTTTATTCTTAATTTTCATTTGACCTAGACTTGTATATATATATGTATAAATTAATCTATATATTTTTGTATCTTTGTTTGCTGACAATGAGCCCAGATTATTTCATTAACTAGCAAAACCCCAACTTTTCCTGAATTTCAGATAATGCACTATTATATTGTCCATTTAATATTGTGTAGAGACCAGACAGCAAACATGAATTATAATTTCTATCTTTAATGCATTTGAAAAATAACCAATAAGATTTTTGAAAGACCTATTTCTTTTAAGCCCCTTCTACCTTCCACAGAATCTAACATACAGAGATACATATTTTACTCATGCTAATTCATGTCATTTACAACTAGACTGCTTAATTTTATTCTTTTAATTAAGAGTTTATTTAATCTTATGTTTCTTCATGGTACTATATATTACATGTAATAATGCAGTGCTATTCCATTCCTATTCCATTATCATATATACTGTAGGAGAGTTTTTAACATTTTCAATAATTTAAAAATTAGTTTATGCTTTAGAAAAATAATTTTCCACCCTGCATATTTTCCAGGATTTAGATTGTAGAAAGTTAGCACCCACCCCTCTACTAGAAGAATGAAATTTTTTAGGAAATATTTAAAAAGGCAGGATAAAATATTTCCCCTAAAAGAGAAATATTCTTAAGGGAGAGAGCCCCAGCTCCCTGCCCCCCAAGCAGATACGGAGCTGGGGCAATTTTTAGAAATGCAGATTTGGTAATCCATTACTCCCTGCAGCAAAGTCTGAACAGAGGCAGATTAGCTCTCACCCAAGAGCCAACACAGGGCAAAGCCATTAAGCCATAATAGGAATTATTGCATCACCCTCCAAACTTCAGCCAAACTTTGCTCAAACACTTTAGGATTTTCTTTGCCTATAGAGCCACTATGACCCATACATAACCACTACATGGCACCATGGGAGCCTTGACAACAGCCAATAGAATATGTGTTCTTGCACAGGAACAGGAAGCTCAAGTGCAAAGCTTAGAGAAGGTATAAAAACCCTTCGCTCTCAACTCCATGTGGTCAGCTGCACCAGAACTGCAAACATGTTTGTCAATAAATGGACCCTCTTTTTAATCCGCCTCCAGCCTCCATTTTGTCTCCAGTGCCTTTCTCCCGGCTTGGAACTGAACCAGGTGGATATTTCTTCCAACAAGATTCACCAGTTTTTCCTCACAAGGTATGGAAAAGCTGCTGCAGATAACATTGGCAGGAAGGTTCTGATAAATGATTTACCACTTTATTCACTTTTTAAAAACCCAGGGAAATCCACCAATCTTCAAAATAACAGAATACCTGTAGGTAGCATGAAAAAAATCTGTTGTGAATCTTTTCTAACTTTCAAAGTTGAAAATGTAGCTGTAATAATATGTTTTTACAGAACTGGATTAAGGAACTAAAGACTATACCTTTCAATATCAATTTTATTTTATCTCTTCTCTCTGTAAGAACAGTTGGTAGCAAAGGGATGGTAGCCAAAATCAGGTGTATTTCTAGTTAGTACGTTATTTGTAGTTAATAGGATTTATTCCCCTCAAATAATCTAACCCATTAATTACACCAGAAAAACACTGCAAAATTGAAAGATCACTGAGCGTATTCTCAGTTTTCAAAAGCTGACAGTAATGCCAACTATTGCAGAAAAAGTCCTAAAAGAGTAACAATTTAGATATTCAAAATATTTTTTTATTTTGTCAAGCGATTATAAGATAACAGGTATAAGTATAAACACAGTTATGAATACATGAAATGGATACATATAAGAAAAATAAAAAGAAACAATAGGACAGGGACGGTAGGCACGTTGGTGCACTTATGCACGTCCCCTACAGACCTCTTAGGAAAGGGGTGAGGTCAATAGTAGGCAGTCTAAGGCTAAAGTTTTTGGGGTTTGGAGAAGAAACCACAGAGTCAGGTAGAGTATTCCAGACATTAATTGGATATTTGTAGTAGCTCTGAAGTATTAATAGTGTTTGTTTTCCTTCTTCTGATAAAAATTATTTGCTTCACCTACATCATCACAGGTGGAAAACTGCAATATTTAAGTATAAATGAGCTGTAAATGCAGTTGCCACCAGTGAATGAAGCATACTTAGAAAACTTCTGCATGTCATCCAGAAATTGTAACTGAGAACTGTGCCTCTCACAGTGAGGAAAATTCTACTCCTCCCTGTGGCCAATTGTAAATGCTTAATACACTCACAGAGGGAGTACACACAAGTGCTGACAAAATCTGTCCAGGTCTTCTTTTCTCATATGAAGTCAGGCATGCCATTACTTGGGAATATGCAGGCCTTTTCCTGAAACAGCAAAAGCCTCTTCTAATCCTGAAGTATTATGAACTGTATTGGTTCTGAATGTATGCTGAAACCATTCTAAATAAAGTAATGCTGGAATATCCAATAGAAAATGTCACAGCACACAACAGCACAGTTAGAGGAAAAAAATAGCAAAAATCAAGCTTTGTTTACAGATTCTTCTGTTACATCTTTCCTTCTACTCTGTTTTCTAGATCTGGAATAGCTAGAAATTCAGGGATGTCAAAATCACATCATCAGGGCAGTGTCATGTGATGTATCGAGACTTTCACCCCTTGCTAAACTGGGCATGGGCAGTGCAGGATGTATCCGGCCCATGGGCCGGGAGTTTGACAGCCAGTACTAGATATCACTTAACATATGAAAACATGCAAATAGCCATATCAGATATGCGTGTTTGCTGCTAATGACAACACAGCTTATATTAACCTTCATAGAGCTAGTATCAAGTGGCAGTTAACCAAGCTCCAGTGTATCAGTTTTAATAGTGTTTCCTACTGCTAGCTACAAATGGCCATTGCTGAGGCCAGCAGAGAGAATTCAGTTGTGCTTAGATCCAGATTCATCATCTGCTGAATTAGTCCTTCCAAAACTTAATCTAGAAGCTATTTACATGTGATTAGTTTATTCTTGATTGTGATTTCTAAACTATGATTTCTGATTGTTTTCTAAAGCCAAGTTATAGCATCTTATTTAATAAATCATTATCAGTTAAGGTAATTGTGACTCAGTGTGTTGTGTAAACCTGTATCTTCCTTTTAAGCCTACAGGCAGATATGTTCTTATTTATGACCTTTACAAGCCATTGAGGAAGGTTTTTCAGCTGGCAAGCAAAAAAAAAAGTGCTAAATTTAATAAAACATCTGTAACCCGCTATGCTCTCCATTCTAATAAGTATTAGCATTGGAAAAATATATGACACTGAATAATGATGATGCTGCATAAGGGAAAGCCATCCCTTATCTTCACTCCCTTTTTTAAAAAAAACACCACAGAAACCAAGTTAGCTTCCAAGGGGAACAACATATCCTCAGGTAAAGAATTGTGATAACCTTTTCCTTTCAAACTGTCCCTTTACTAAGAGGGCACATTCTTTTGATTCCTATTCAGTTTCATATCTGTACTATAACAAGTGAACTCCAATCATGGAATCCAGTGATTTTTGAACTTCCGCAACCTCTCCCACATCCATTTCTAGGATATCATTGTATTGCTAGGATCTGGCTCAATGATGGCAATACATCAAAGCTAAATAATGGAATAACATAAAAGATCATGACTTCTATGAACCAGAAGCGATAGCACAGCAGTGTTGAATTTAAAATACCCTACTCCGTTTGAAGGACTTCCAGGACCGGGCATCAGCAGCAAGTTTTAATATTGTAGGTAAGGTGTCTTTTTTCTTTGTTCACCTGGTATTTTTAGCAGTGGTAATGACCCCAACAGTGTACAAAACCAAGCGATGCTTCGATCAGAAAAAAAAAAAAAAAGCTTATATTGGCAAGCAGATACAACACCCTATTCCTTTTCAAAGGCCACGGGCAGCAGGGCTAAAAAGACCCCGATTGGCAAGCAAAGCCATCCCGTTTCACACACACACACCCGGCATCGCTTAACCAAGGCTCAAAGCCTCAGGGATCCCAGCGAGCCCTTCCCTTTATCTGTGCCACCCCGGATAAGGCCAGCTGGGACGCCCTGCTGCCGGCACCGGGAAGAAAGCAAGCCTCCTCCGCCTATTCAATTGGCAGCTCCAGCCACGCTCTTCCCCTCCCTTTGAGGCTGGCGGGAGCAGCCCACTATGACTCAGTCATACCGTGACATCCAGCAAAGGCAAGCGAAGAGAAGGGAGCTCAGCAATGGCTGGCTCTCCTCTGGCACGGCAACGGGCCTCCTAGCGGTCCCCACTCGCTCAGTAAGTACCGTAGGAAAGGCGGGGAGAGTCAGGCGCGAGAGGCCTGCAAGGCCGACCAAAAGCCGGAGCCGCCGTTGCCCCTTTAAGAGAGGCCGGACGCGTTGTGTTTAATGTATCAAATTGTGGCGGTCACGTGAGGCCCTGGAGAAGGGGTTGAGGAGCAGCGCGGCGGCGGCAGCAGGAGCAGCGCCAGCCGCCATCGTCGCCGTCGAAGGTCTTACCGAGATCCTGGGGAGCGAATGGCTGGCGCTGACTGCGGCTAGAGTGGGCGCAAACAGGGCAGGAAGGAAGGATTGAATCCAGGCGAGGGCCCGAGCTGGGACAGCGGCTTTCTCCGGACTGCGCGGCGATTCCTTACCTCCCCCCCCCCTTTTTTTTTTTTTTTGTCCTTGCGCTTCTGGAGGCTCCACGCTTGTTATTCATCGGAGTCGATTGATCGATCGATCGATTGACAATCGCGCGTTAAAGGGGCCCTGCCGCTGGGTAACCGAGAAGCTGGGTTCGGATTGAGCTCCTGTTCCTTTAAATTCGAGCCGGGGGGAGGGGAGGGAAATCCTGCGATGCGCCCTTGATCTTTAGTCATCTTTCCGCCCTTGAGTTCCTTCATACTCCGGTTCTTCCTTTCGTTCACCTCGATCCTAAAGGCGCCTTCGCCATCCCAGGAGAAGCGGAGGGGAAGAGGCAGCAGCATCTCTGCCCGTTTCCGACGCCTGCTCCCTTTCACCTTGATAGCGACCCTTTCGATCTGCTCAGCATACTTCATTTAATTTGATTTTTATTGGGCCATCCACTCCCTACTTCGGACCTGCTTCGTATTGCAAATCTTAAAGGGGAAGGGGGGAGAAGGCGGTTAGGGCTTAATTGGGGTGTGTGTGTGTGTGTATCTTTGCGAAGCAGGCAGAGCTTCTTAATTAGCTTAGATTCATCACTTCTCTGCCTTGAATGGGGAAAAGATTTTTGAAAATCCATGTAGGCTTTCTGTACTGGATCCTAATCGATAAATGGACCTGCTTTTTAATTTATCACCCTATTTTTCTCTTCCGGAATTCCCATATTCTTTCTTGTTGTGTGCGATAGTGTGGTGATAGTACCCTCTTTCCCCCCTCCCCCGGTTTAATTTTTCTTGTTAGGGGCTGAAATCGTGGCTGGGTTTCCTGTTGTTTCTTTTTTTATGTGACACGGGTCCGATCCATTAGTCTGCTAGCTCATTCTGTTGTGACTGAGGGTGGGAGCCGAAGAAGAGAGGTGCTGAAGAGAGGGGTCGATAGATATTTTTTTAAAAATACATTTTTACTTAAAAGGGGGACTGAAGGGACCCAAGATGGCTGGAGATGATTGCAAGGAGTATGTAGGGGTTTCTTTGATCTGATAATAAAAACTGAAAGACACAGCAGCTGCAGCTATATAAACCCAATTTAGAACACCCCGCTTCTCTCCTTCTCCTCCCTGTATGCCTTTCTCTCTTTCCCCCATCAGGACACACTTTGCAGGGTGGTGCCATTCACCAGCTCCCCTCCCTTGTCTTTTGCACGTTTGTTTCTATTTCTCTCCCCTAAATCCCACAAATTAAAAATAAAATCAACTCAAAATGGCTGAGGACTGAGTAGGTCCTCTTGGAATTGTACATTTCAGCAGTTCCCTTCCAGCTCGTCTGTCTTCCTCTTCTCCCACCCCCTTGCAGGCTGGTTCCAAAAGGAGAAATAGCTTTCATGTCAGAAGGGAAAACAGAGAAGCAAAGGGGAAGAGGCGGGGTCTGGGCTTTTCATTAGCACTTGAGAAATTCCTTTTCAGTTTGATCAAGGCATACTTGTTTTCCTTCCAGCGAGAGCAAACCATCACTCTTCAAAAGGCTGAGGATTTTGGAGTTGGGAGTGTTGTTTTCACCTTAGTCTTATGAAAGATTAAAAACAAGGCAAATCTTGAAAACAGAATTCCACAGAATATTAGAATAGGTTGTTTTTCCATTGAATTTGATTATTACTGTTCTTCAGAGTAGACATTTTAAAAGTATTTTTCTTCTTCTCATTCCTATTTGTAAAAAGAGCAAAGAATGGGAGGGTCCTTTTGGCTCTGGGCTGGAATTTCATCTGAGTGATTGACTGTCTTCCTTCTGCGATTGCACTGTCCCAAAGCCAAGGGAAAAAAAAAACCCTTTTGCACCATTCAGCTGCATTAGAAAACTAGCTCCTCCTCCTGCCCTTTGCATATGGATTTATCTCCAGCTTTTGAATGATTCAATTAAAGACTCAAATACTAATTTCTTACGGAGGAAAAATAATTGAAAAGGGACGCTTGAATTTAGTCACGAGGGATAGAAATTCATTTCAGATATTAAATGGTCAAAAAGTGGTAATTAGGAGTATTTAATATAGGAGATTTATATGGCATTTGGACTTCCTTTTGGATTTTGTATGGAGTTTTTTCAACTCTCGGTAAGTTTTACTTTTGCTTTTCAGAATCAGAAAGTAAAAACCTTATAAGAATTAAGAAAGTTTGGCTTCAAACTTTAAAACTATTCTGCAATTTTAGTACTGATTGTTAATTATATTTAATAAAAGTGGGCTTGTTGGGAATATATTACTTTAAATTTTAGGAGATCTACATTAATTGCATTCTTAATTTTTTTGGTTCGTTAGCAACTTAGTGGCCTTTCTGTTGCAAAAGTGGAAACTCGTCATCATCTGCTTTAGTAGACCAAAAACTGACTGTTTAAAGAGATTAAAAGGAAAGTTCTGATCTGGGTGAGACATGGCTGAAAACTGGAAGAACTGTTTTGAAGAGGAGCTTATATGTCCCATCTGTCTGCATGTCTTTGTGGAACCTGTCCAACTTCCTTGTAAGCACAATTTTTGTAGGGGATGCATAGGAGAGGCTTGGGCCAAAGAGTCGGGGCTAGTGCGTTGCCCTGAGTGTAATCAGGCCTACAACCAGAAGCCCAACCTTGAAAAGAACTTAAAATTGACCAACATTGTGGAGAAATTCAACTCTCTTAATTTGGAAAAGACTCCCTCTGTCTTACACTGTGTCTTCTGCCGCCGTGGGCCACCTTTGCCTGCACAGAAGATCTGTCTAAGGTGTGAAGCTCCATGCTGCCAATCCCACGTTCAGACACACCTGCAACAGCCCTCTACAGCACGTGGACACCTCCTGGTGGAGGCGGATGACGTCAGGGCTTGGAGTTGCCCCCAGCACAATGCTTACCGACTGTATCATTGCGAAGCTGAACAGGTTGCTGTTTGCCAGTTCTGTTGCTACTACAGTGGTGCACACCAAGGGCACTCAGTATGTGACGTGGAGATCCGACGCAATGAGATCAGGGTAAGTAGGAACATTGCTTCACACTTAAATGCAGCTTTCTTCTTGACTGCAAAATACAACTAGTGTATTTGACAGGACTGACCTCATTATTAGTCAAGCGTTTTTTTTCAGATGGTGGATGGGAGGGGTCCTGAAGCAGCCCCTACCTTTCCCTTCTTCTGGGGTACATTATTATGGGCAGCCTAGAACCTATCCTGCTACCTGTCCAGATAGTGTAATGCTTTCATTTGAGGTGGTGGATATTGTCACATAATCAGTTTAAGTGGAATAGAAGAGATTATTACGTTGAATGTTTTTTTTAAAATAAAAATGAAATAAAAACATTTCTTAAATTACTAAGCTTTCTTTTGCCCTGGCAGCGAAATATTTTTGGCCAGGTCAGTACTGGGTGCTGTATCAAAGAGCATCAACGAATTAGTACTCCACTTCAGGTAAAGGCCAGTTTCTTAGCTGTCTAGTCATCCCCAGTTCTTTGTTTACAGCCAGCTATGGTTTACTTAGTCCCTGTTTTGATCTGAGACCAAAGAGGAACCATTGACACCAAATGACAATAATTAAAAGTGCAGCAAGAACTTTTTTCTTATTGCTTTTTTTATTGCTCAGCAGGATCACTATTGTTTTAGTAGCTTTGCTCCTTAATTCTTCTAAGAACAGTTTTATCTTCAGTAAGAAATGTGACCCCTTTTGCTCAAACATAAATTTTTGCAAGAATAAAATTATCCATTCCACCTTTTTATAAATAAATAAGTGGTTGTTTAAGGGTGTTGGTTTTTTTTGCCTTTCGCTTTTTTGTTGTTGTAAGGCCTACAGAATGCACCCTTCCATTGCTGCTAACAAGATTTACTGCAGGTTGCTTTAAATACTTATCCTGGTACTATTCTCAAATCTTAAATGTGAAAATGAAGTAAACAAAAGCTGACATTATCTTTTCAGATGTCCTTAGAAATCCATCAAGGGAAACAGGCTTCTATTGCACAGGATGTTGGGGGAGGGGAAGGAAGGGATAAGGCAGTGGGAATGTGTGTGGCGGGGAGATGTTTTTCAATGTAACTAGTTACTCAAACAATAAGGTATATTCCTGGAAAAAAAACAGTTATTTAAATGTCTTCACTCTGAAAATTTCAGAATAGCAGGAAATCTAAAGCTGTGGATTATTTTACGCTATTAAGGATAGGCATTGGCTTATTAGCGGATATAAAATTCTATATAGGCTAGATTCTTCTTAGTGGTATAGCAAGTGAAGCTTTTGAATTTTCAGCAATTTCCCTTATTACTTTCAAAATAAAATGCCCATTATAATATTCTTTGGTTCATTCTGGGAACCATTTCTTCAGACCCAACTGTCTTTTTTGCACTTATTCAGAAATGGGATGCACAAAGATGCCAATGGACCTAAAGGTTGAAAGTCCAGTAGTGAAATCTGGTTTTAAGCAGCTTTGTTTCTGGTAGTTGGGAGCAAAGACTTTATTACTTTGCAGTCCTCTTATTTTGTAAGACTTGTTGTCATATCACCATTTTTCTTCCCTTCCTCCTTTCTGGCCAACTTTCTAGAAAGGAACACTGTACCATATGAACTCAACCCTCTCTCCTACTCTGACTCCATGCTATGAAACTAGATATGAGATGGGATCTTCACATTCATCCAAAAGCAACAAAAGCTATTCCCCAAAGAAGCCATCATTTAGTGGTAGAGCAAGGGAATGTAACTGGAAGACCATCAACAGCTTCAAATTAATATTTTTTACCTTGACAATACAGTAAAGGTGGGATAGTCAATCTGGTATTCTGTATTCTTCAGATATTTTTGCCTGCATTCCTTTAAATTCCAGCCAGCCTGACCATGAACATATACTTTGGACTGTAGTTTGTTTAATTCCTGACATCTCGGTAGTTTCTGATAGGCTGAAATTTCAGGGGTCTTTGGAGGGGCGGGTTTCTATACATGGAAGTTGTACAAAATATTAAAATATCACAGAGGCGATGAATATTTATTTGACTATAGTCATAAGATCACCTAAAGTAGTTTCGCTTTTGGCAACATTAAAAATGGCTAAGATAGACTTTTCCTCTGTGTCATCATTTCCCTTCATGCATGTTTATCTATGAAATGAAGTTGTAATCTGTACTGGTGATCATGAGGCTGAAACCAAGGAGTGGTGTTTACTCTGGATTAATACTGAGTTTAAGGGTGTGATCTTGAGTATGTGGCAAAAGTCAGGCTGAGGAACAACTCTGTGACAACACCTGCATGTAAAGACAGGCTTGGCTGGGTCCCGTCTTCTTTTTTCGATCTGATCCAGTTGCTTCAAAATCTGCACAAACAGGTCCACAGAATCCTTTCAAGCATCATTGTGTAGGATAAATATTTAACAATAAACGAACAGCAGTGGCTGTAAAACAGACAACTTGTGTATATTCCAGTGTTGCCAAAATGACTCACCATTTAGCTGCTAAAATGGGGGAGTGAATAAGTCATTAATAAAATTGCTTTCTTATTATTTTCCAGTTGGAGAACTAATCTTGTGGTTGGGATGAGGGTATGTATTCGTAGTAGAAAGAGTGAGTTTGAACAGAAATATTATTTTTCCTCAAATCTAGGAGAGGTTTGGCAAATGGCTGATGAACTGAGATTGGTAAATCTCACTAACAGTTCAATTCAGATTTTTTTTTTTATAATGAGTCAATATTCTGGAATTTTTAGTTATGCGCACACCCAACTTTTTCTAGAAGCGTCCTTCATTGCCTTCCATCATATAATGTAGTAAACTATATTTATTTTGGACCTTACTGGTGATAGTCAGGCTGCATATGAAGTGAATTAGTAAAAAGTCATCTCAGATTGTCTGGTAGTATTTCCCTGAATAAGCAGACATTGTCTGGAAATCAGCTGAACTCTGTGTCCTTGTTTGGGCTGGGCAATTCTTAGTTTTGACTTCAGTGTATAGTAACGAACAAAACCACTACATGTTGAGTTTAGTTTATTGTTGGGAAAATGTTTTTGCTTCTCTTAGCCCTGCTCAATTTAGCACTTTTCATGGGAGAATATTTTGAAAGCTAATCATTAGTCTTTTTAAACATACATAACTCTGTCTAGCCTACCGGAACCATTTCTCATTCAAATTTCTGAGGATGTCTTTAACTGAAGTTAACTTTATAGTTTTATTTGCATGTAAGTTTTTGAAGGATGTGAGCTGCTCAGTAAACTCCTGCTGGAAAGATAAGTGGTCATCCATTTGTCTTTTTATACTGTTTTGTTTATATCGATTGAGTCAAGTATGCGTAAATGCAGCACTTTGTCCTTTTGATGAGTGCATATCGCTCCATTTTTTTTCTCCTATAATGCTAAATTTTAAACTATAAGTGAAATGAAACAGCGACTTGCTACTTTGGGAGATTTTATATGTATACCCTCCATATTGTTGGTGGCATATTCAATCAATATCCATCAGTAATGGATGTAGTCTACATCTCTTCCTGTCTCTGAATAAGTTTCTTTCCAGTGTTCTTCATTAAAGAATATGAGTCTTCCCATGGTATCCTTCATGTATCTCCTTGACTAATATTCTAGAATATTCTTCATCTCAGCCATTGTCTAACTTCCTTTTCTAACAATTTTTAGATGCTGTCCTGGTATGCAGTCATGGGCATCTCTTTCTCTTTTGTACATTAACATAGGTTGCACAGTTTTAATTCCTATGCATTAGGCTTAAAAAACCATTTTTTTAATTGCAGTAGAAGTAAAGGAAATGATTTAAACAGGAATATGGACATGTTATGAAGTGAAATGGAGACATTCTAAGAATAATGGGAAAAGTTTTGAAAAAAGTCTACAATAATAAAATTAAAGCCTGTCTGTTACAATTGAATAGGGGGTTTGTTGGAATGAATTAAGGATGTTGGGTTTGTTTCTACAATGGGCATGCTTGTACAATTTTTATCAGCCATAGGTAGCTTTGATTATAGAAATTTTTCCAGTCCTGGGGTAGATAAGGCAGGAGATGTAAGATTTCAGCCATTATTAAAATTAAGCCATTTGGTTCTAAGAAACAATATTTATTATGGTTTGATTCAGAGGAGTTTCATGGTATATGCTGCATTCAGGAGTGCTCTGAGAACATATGAAATTGAAAAAGAAAGCTAGTATTTTTAAAATGTATTGGATAAAAACTAATTGTATCTCCTACATAAGTCTATCTAAACTATTTATACACCTGGGAAACCAAATATTCCTTTCAGATTTATTAAAGCTAAATATATTAAGTGGGTGCAACAAGATTGTCATATCAAGTATGAACTAATTTCTAGTTCCCATGGATTAGTTTTTCCCTATATTAGTGACCTTGGCGCATTAAAATTAGTGATGACTATTTTTGCTCATTCCAAGCAAACTAATTCACTGCAATTTTTTACTAAGAGTTTTTAAATTAATCACACATTAAAAAGAAATGTGTGATTAATTTAAAAACTCTTAGTAAAAAATTGCAGTGAATTAGCTTGCTTGGAATGAGCAAAAAGAGTCATTTCGCATGTTTGCATGAGCATCAAATTTGGTATTTTTTATTACCAGAGTACAAAAGCAAATTGCATTGTTTTATATTTTCTTAAGTTCTACAAGGTTCCAGAAGTTGTGAATTTGCAGAAAAGCTAAATATTTGCAGATAGCTTGATTTGCCCTCATAATAAAAAATAAAATTTTCAGAAACCTCAACAAAGGGGAAAGAAACTTGAACACTCATTTTGAGTCCTTTTATGCTTGTTATTTTGTATTGTACTGCTATTTTTGTCGCTATACAAAAATAGGTTTCATTAGGTTTTTAACTTAAAAGGCAGTTTTTGAGACCTATAATAAACCAGCTCATAGCATTTATACATTTATTATTTCCTTATTGATTTGATTTCTATGTCTACCATCTTGCCATAGCACAACTTTAAAAAAAAACCCTCTTAAAAACAAATAAAAGCTAGAAAAGAATACCTTGAAATTATCCCTTATTCTGCATATATATTTCTGCCTACCAACTATGAAAGACTCTTCTGACTTTGAAACATTCTGAATTGCATCTGATGTACCCCATATCTGCAATAAATGAAAAAGTGGTGCTATTCATGTTTATTTAAAATGAACATAATTTGTCCAAAGCAAATAGATTTTTATAAGGGAAGAATACTTTGAGCATCTTCAGGATTGAATTCTAATGATAACATAACAAATGAACAAAGGAGACAGGAGGAGAGATTGCCTGTACCCTCAGTATGGCCCAGTCTGGTTTGCTTTGCCTGTGGAGGCAAGCAGCAATTAGTTTATGTTCTGCAAATTGGCTTTTCATGCTCTCGTCAAACGCTTCTCCCATTTGGCTGCATTGCCAGTGGTGGTGGTGGGGGAGTGTCACAGAAGATGGCCTTTGTGCCAGAGTACATTCTGACAGAATTCGTTACCTGGCCCCAAAGAGGCCCAATGCTTTTTTTGTGTTGAAAAAGGCAGAATTACAACAGCTCCACCCAAACCACATGCAGGAATCGGCATGTGAGAGAAAACAAAATGGTTAAGAGTGTCGCTCTGAAGCCTTCTTTCATCAGGAGCTGTCCTAAAGTGTCGTTTAAAAATCATTCAGCATAAAGGGTATTATGGCCTAAACATGATTTATACAGTCGTCCTTTCTTCCCCTCTTCCCCAGCCGCCTTCTGTCTTCATCTTTCTTTTTGTGGGTTAAAAATGCTTATAAAGTCACAGTTATAATTTTGCACAGGCAAGCTGTCTCTGGGTGGCCTGTAAAACATGTTGCTGTCTGTTTTTCCAGCTCCATTTTCTGCTCTGCCTATCACTTTAAATGTGATGTGAGGCTGCAGGCCTTCTTCTCCACTGCAGCCCCCTCCCCCCTTTTTTTCTTCCCTGAAACTAGCAAGGCCTGCTGAGGTCTTCTAATCCCTTGGCTTTCTGCAGCCTGAATTTTCTCCTATTTCCATAGTTCATAGTTCCCTATTTTATGCAGCCATTTCCATTTCCCTCTATCTTGGCCATGCTTCCCAAACGCTCTTTAATGATTGGTAATAGCCGTTTTGCTCCTCCTCATATCTCTCGTTGATTTTCTGACTGGTTTGAACAGCCTCTGCATTTTTTGAGCTGGGGCTTCTGTTTTCATGGAAATTAGCAGTGAGAAAATTAAATGTATAAGATAGAAGGAAGGACTATTTCACAGAAATTTTGGAGGTTAAAGTCTAATTATCCAATTATCTCCTGGATGTTGACCAGGAGTAAAGGTCTGACCTAAAGAAATGTAACACGAAGTTATCTTGGGAATTCTTACATTTGCTTAAGAAAGGAATGTTTTGTATGTTCATAAAGTTGAATTATTTTTATTCTCACTTCTCCCCAGACAACTTTTGTAGTAAGATCTATGGGACTGCAAAATCTCTCCATGTGCTTTATTCTGGATCATCATGGAAATAGGCAGGGTGAAACACATACTGTGAAGGGAAGCTGTAGATGAGGATCAAGCACATGGAGTTTCAGAAACAAGCAGACCACACTACTAATATGGGTAGAAAGCATGCAATGGGGAGTTGTCACAAAAACTTTTTAATAAAAGGCTTTAAATAGTTAAAAACCAAAAACAAGCTAATATAAAGTAAGAAAAAAAATCAAAGAGAAAGCTAAAAGTCCAAGAAAGGGGGAAAAAGATTAAAAGAAGTGTTTTATGATTTTTTTTTTCCTACAGCTACAGCAGTTATAATTGTAAATTTATATCTTTCTCTAAAGTTACATGTCCCCTTTCTATAATCTATCCTGTCTAATCATAAATCCCCATAAGTCTGTTTTTTTCTATTTTCCACAAAAAGTCCATAAGGGGTTTCCATCAGCAATAAAATTAGATATTTTTTCTCTAATCAAAGAAGTCAGTTGGTCATCTCAGCAAGCTCCATAATCTTCACTTCCATTGTATTGCCGAAGCTTTCTTTTTTTGTGCATACAATAATCTCATTGTAGTTATCATATAAAGAACAATGACTATGTTCCATGACTATGTCCATCAATCCCAAAAGATTGACCTTTGGTCTCAACTATACATTAATCTTTAAAATCCTCTAAATCAGGTATATATATTTGAATTCAATATTTTCTAGCTTTTTTTACATTTCCACCAAACATAAAATCTCCCTTGTTCACATTTCCAACATGAATTTGAAGTGCAACTATATTGTACATTGTAGATACTTTTCCTTGCTGACATATATCAATGGCATATCATTTTATAAAAATTATCTTTAAGATTTCAACATAATGTAAATTTCAACCCTTTCAACCACATATTTTCCTGTTGTTCCATATGTATATTAAAACCAAAAATTTTAGCTCCCTTTAGCATACCGGTAGTTGTTGATTTACCACTATTCATTTAACAACAGTTCAATGTTACAGTGGCTTTAGAAAAAAAAAGACCTCTGACCTATCCTCGAGTTAGAACTGTCACACTATGGTCGTATGATTGCAATTTGGGTACATGACAACTGCCTCACATTTATGACAGTTGTAATGTGTTATGGTCATGTAATCATGATTTGCAACTTTCCCAGTCAGCTTTTGACAAACAGTTAATTGAGGAAGCTGAATTTCTTAACAATTGTGTGTGTCACTTAACAGTTGAGTGTATCACTCATATGATTCACTTATTAACCATGGTAAAAATGGTTGTAAAATCAAGTCCAATCATGTAATAAGCTACATAATAACTATATTGTATAGTGATAAAAATTCCAATCCCAATTATAGTCAAAAGTAGGCTACCGGATTACCTTTGCATTTTTTAATTTGTTCAACTTCTGTTTCATTTTTCAATAAAATTTTAGATATTTTAGCAATTACATGTTCATCATTTGTATGTAATTCCATTTCAAACTCAATCTTGAATGTTCAAAACCACATTTTTTGTCTACTTTAAATCTTTTCAATAACTGTAAATAAGAAGACCATTGGCAACTGTGTCTCTCTGCCATCAATTCTTCTCTAGATTTTATTTTATATCCCTCTTCACAAAATTCTGCAATCGCATAATAAGTTAGCCATTTGTGTTTGCCTGTTATTTCTGGTCTGTAAAATGTTTCCTGTTTTGAGAGCTACAAAAGTGTTATTGATACAGCCTGGATTTGTATTTATTTTATAGTCATAGTCACAGAATACAGTCTTTTGTAATTTAAAGAAACACAAATATTCCCTGATCCCTGCAAAGTAGACCCATGATGTATTTTTATATAAAGCTTGAATAAATATATCTGTTAATTTTGGTTTGCTTCTCCTTTTAACCATCTGACAAAAAGAAAGCATATGGGAATAAAAGTAAGTACCCTCAGTGACCTTGTGGTTAGATGGGAGAATGGAGATCAGACTCTGTGGCTTTCATTGATGCCCATCCTCATCAAGCCATGCTTGAATGAAGAGCAAAGCAGAGAATAGTTGGTTACTGCCACCATGAACCTTGATTGAAGGGCAAAATTTTTGCTGTATCCTATTTCACAAGATGATCATTTGGTCTTCTCTTAGAAATAACTGGTATCATTCCCTGTCTAGACTTCTATAGCTATGCAGTTTTAGAAGACGGGGGACATTCCTTTGGCAATGGTAAATTTTGGTGCTATACTAAGTGCTAAGGGATGGTAAGCAATTCTTTTTTCCTGTATGAATCCTATTGAAAAAAAGAGGTAAAGCACCTTCATTTAAAAGTCTAATTTCCTCCTCTGAAAAGAGGAACTCGATGGCAAAGCTTGACATTCCCACTGACCTCCCACTAATTAAAAGGGCAGAAGATGTGCTTTTTAGCATTGTCTACATTGTTCTGAAGGCTCTTTCTCATTCATCTCCTGTGTCCAAGGCTCTGTTTTGCTTAGAATCCTGTTTCTCTATCTATCTCCTTCCCTCCCCCCTGCCTCCCCTCCCTCTTTTCTCTCTCTCTCTGTGTTTTAAATATCCTGATTTTCTGTCCCTGCTCATATGAATATGATGCTCATTGGAACCATTTGCAAAACAAAGTGTTGTGTGTTTTGAGATATGACAGAGAGGAAGAGGAGGTGGAGGGAGGGAAGGAGGAGGAGGAAACAATTGTGATTGGATATAAAAAAGAATAAAAGCTGCTGGCTTCCCCGGGGCCCTTGTGTTCCTAGCTCTCCTGCCACCCACTTTGCATGTTTGAAGTAGGTTACTGGCTGATATGTTATGTGGAAAAACAAGGGGCTTTCTCTGTTGAACTAGCTTGATATTTCCTAACTTATTCTTCCTGCTTGATATATAACACCCCTCAGGATTCTCTGTATATGCAATGCATATGCATGCTGTCGATTTAGGTCTGGAGATAGGTTTTCAGACTTGCGCAGAATTCTGTACTACTAAAATGATATCTAGAATATAATGTTCACCTTACTTATGTAAATAAAGTACAAAAGCAATTGGGTCAGTTTCAGTTTAAGAAACCTGTAAGTTCTGTACATACATATATATATACACATACATACATACATACATACATACATACATACATACATACATACATCATATATAAGTAAAGGTTATATAAAATGGTTATATAAAAGGTTGTATAAAATATTTCTTGTGTGTGATAAACTTTCATTCTGAGGAGATCAAGACTCTTTTGTTGGAATACTTTGCCCCACAACTCAAAGTCAGATCTGACCGATATCTCATACAGAATAATGTAGAAGACACATTATTTGTATACTATATATTTTAAGGTAGTAGATACAGAACTTGGGATCACATCTGTTTGGAAATATGTTTGGAATTAACAGAATAACTGAGTTGGAAGGGACTTTGGAGGGCTTCTAGTCCAACTCTCTGCTCAAACAGGAAACCTTATACCACTTCAGACAAATGGTTGTCCAATCTCTCCTTAAAAACCTCCAATCTTGGAGCACCCACAACTTCTGAAGGCAAATAGTTCCACTGATTAATTGTTCTAACTGTCAGGAAATGTCTCCTTAGTTCTAGGGTGATCTCTCCTAGAATAATTTCCATCTATTGCTTCTTGTCCTGCCTTCAGGTTCTTTGGAGAATAGGTTAATACTTCAATCAAAACATTTCCTCCTCTACATTTTGTTGTGGGTTTAATGACTGGATTGTTGCTGCTTTGTGAGCAGAGAATGGAAAGAGTGATGGTTAAGGCAGGCCTTTTGGGGATCACACGGCTTAGGAAGAAAATCCTCACATGCTTTATTTACATTTTTAACAAAGACTGAATAGTCTCTAGAATTAAAATAGGAAGACCGGTCTACCTTTCATGTTGTAGAAGCCACCTTTGTTGTGCTTATAAAATGCAGGTGGTCCTCAACTTACGACTGCAGTTGAGACCAAAATTTATGTTGCTCAATGAGAAATTCGTTAAGTGAATTTTGCCCCATTCTACGACTTTTTGTCACCTTTGTTAAGTGAATCACTACAGTTAAATTAGTTACATGGTTGTTAAGTGAATCTGGTTTCCCCATTAACTTTGCTTGTCAGAAGGCTGCAAAAGGCAATCATATGATTCTGGGACACTGCAGTCGTCGTAAATGTGAGTGAGTTGTCAAACACCCGAATGTAAATCACGTGACCATGGGGATGCTGCAGTGTGGTCATAAGTGTGAAAAATGGTCATAAGTTACTTTTTCAGTGCTGTTGTAACTTCAAACGGTTACTGAGTGAACTGTTGTAAATCAAGGACTACCTGTAGTGAATATCTTCATTTTACTGCTTTTCGTTGTTGTAAGTAAACTCTGAGCTGTGCTGATAAGAACATAGGCTGGTTACTCAGAATTAAGTTTTCCTTTGTTATAAGGGTGGACAACCTTTTGATGGCTATGGGCTGCGTCTAGTTTTTAGGAAATTAGTAAGGGCCTTAGTTGGCCAAACAATAATGCAAAACCAGTGAAGCCAGAGCATGTATATTATCTTCTAGGTTTTATTGGAGGGTGGGGCGGGGTCCTAGATATTTTTGAATATATTACAATGTTTATTTTAATTTATTAAACATTTAAACTTACTTTAAAGTACATGTTTTCTGTATTTTCCATATAAATGATGGGAAAGTAAACTGTTAAATGTTCAGAACAACAACTAAAGGAAAAATGGTTAAGAGGACATAATTTTTAATTGTAAGATTTTTAGATTCTTTTAATGATATGCAGTATAGAAATGTTTAAAAATATCTCAAATATATACAGCAAGATCTTTTGCCTAGTGACATCCACTTTTTTTGTTCTCACAGTTATGGGATTGTGCTAAAATGTGTTGCCTGAAGATGCTTGAAGTTTTAGTCCGATTCTTATGGAGGTCACTTGGCCTCCCAGAATGATCCAACAAAGTTAAAGACATGGCCACCATATTTTTTTAAGGAGTACTTTTTACAATAAAATTTCCAGTACTTTTCTAACCTAGAACAAATATATGCAGCATATATTATGTCAGTCCTTCGAGGTAGACTCCACAAGGATTAGAACTCTACTTTATGGTTGCAAAGTGGAATAACTGAATGTTGAAAGTCTGTCAGAGAGTCGTTACCCCTACTCCCCCTTCCAATATGAAGAAACTCAAGAAGTGGGGCAATCTTGAGATTTCCCCCTACTCCTTCCGGGACTAAACTGTATTTTACAAAAGTTGCTGTTGAGTATCTTTTTCCAAAGTCATTTTCACACTCTTTTGTATATCCTTTCAAATACAACAGTGCTGTGCTAGACTTGCTAGCAGCCCAAAACAGTATGGTTAATGGTAAGATTGCTGGGAGTTGGATAGAGGTACTGAAGCGCAGGTTCTTTTTACCTCTGATCTGAAGGAAAAATATACTTATCTCGGGTACAAAAAGATAGATGGCTACAAAAAGATTTCACAGAGGTATAATAGAAGCTAAGAGAATATGTTATGAAACAGGAAGTCATTATACAAATTTCTGCCTACCCATAAACTCAATAGATGGTGTAAAATAACACTAAACCTCAACCTCCAGAAGTTTCAAAATCATTGTACTGACCTGCCTTAGAAAAAAGGTATAAAGATTACTGGAAAGGTGTGGGAAGTACTTTGAACACTAATCTGTTTTTAAATGCCTAATATTCCCATGTAGTTATATAAAAATACTCCTTCTAAACCCTCTGATCTTGGCATGTGCCAATCATATGGATATTATATCTAGGTTGCATCTATATATCTTTCTCTGTGACTTATTTGATTACAAGCCTATCTTATTGCAGCATTAATTTTCTGAAACAAGGAAATTGCAGCAGAGTGAAAAACTTATTTTGGAACTTGAGCTATTCTATTTCTAACCTGCAATTTGTGCCTGCAGTTGTTTGCATCAGTTTAGGTTTGATCCATCAAGGTCCATTACTTTGCTGTTCTCTATTTGCTTAGAAATAGACACATATTGATCAAGCATATGGTTTTCAAAGAAGAATCCATAATACAAGGAAAATGAACAATTCAAAAATAGTGTTTTAAAAAGCCATCTGTATGTACTGTTGGAATTCTTTCTTAAATTACATTTTACAAAATGCATGGTATGTTCAAACCTGGATGAAGCAGATTAGACTGGATGCTACCTGCAGAAACAATACACCCCTTCCTATAGCTTCTCAGATCTTTTGCAACTGAAACTATTCCATTTCAACCATTTAAGTAAGTAGGACACAAATGTGTCCTACTTACTTAAACGGTTGAAATGGAATAGTTACATTTCTATACTGCATACATTTCATTCTTTCAAGCTAAAAGTAATTTTCCCTTGACCTAATCAATCTTGTCTTATGTTTCCAACCTTTATGTTTCCTTTTGGAGCAAGGGAATCCAATCTTAGTCTATCAAATTAAAAATTTGCGGTCCTAGTTTATACCCAAATTCAACATAATAATTGTATTCATTAGATTTCTTGCTAAATCATGGGTTAAGGAAGAGATTCTCCTGGAACCTAAGTACTAGCTATCTTCAGTAGACTAAATGTTATCATTAACTGCAGAGTGCTAAGTAGAAGTATGAGGAGTTTTCCTCAAGGATAGATGGGTCATGGCTCCCATCTTCACATGTGTTAATGGTTACATAAAGCCTTTATTCTGGATGTGGCCTTTAAAGGCGCTGAAAAAGTGGCTGATGAATTAAATCTCAATTGGGACAGAAGGGGAAAATAATAAAATACTTGAAGAGCAATCTTAATAATTGAACTTGATTTTCTGCTCACTTTTTGCATGGATGGAACCACAGCCAGGTGTAGCTCCCATTCCAAAAAAGCAAATACACCACAGTTCTTCAGTGTTTAAGTCTTTAAGATTAAGACAAAGTCCTGCTAGTGGTTATACTGTATCTTGCTAAATCAAAGAGGCACATGGTTGATATCTGCCCTTGATAATCTTCAAAAAGAATGCATAGTCTAACCTAATTCTGCACTGGAAAATTCCAATAAATACCTGAAACTGAGATTCATTTCCATAAAGACCATACTTCTGTAGTAGAGATGAAAGACTGGGCGGGATAGATATGGAGAATGCTTAATTTAGCATTCTGTAAGAAATTTTTGCTTTTGTTTTAGTATCTTTATCAATATGTATCTTTGATTTTCTGCCTCATAATTTAATAACAAATCTTTATTAAAGCTATGTATGCACAAACAGAATGCACAGGTTTATCCCTATTTCTGTAATCTCTGGTCTAATTAAAAGATAGCTGAATATGCATGCATTGTTATAACTGGCTTATATAGCTTCTATGTTCATCTAGGAGTCAGTTATCAGAATCCATGATCTTGGTTATTGTGTATCATGAAAAAGTTTAGATTATGAACGTACGTTCTTATCAATAATGTAATTCATGTGTAAGAATCTCTGGTTTACTTGTTGGAGTCACATGTTGAGTCATATGCCATTTCTCGGAAACAGAAACAGTCAAGTCTAATACTGTATTACCCCAAGGGTAAAATAAATATTTTGTCAAATAGAGTAAAGCAATAATTACCAATGAGGATAATCTAGGATTTGATTGTGTGGGATCTAAGAATGCCATTTTGAATAAGAATCAAGGGTTAAAACAAACAGGGATCCAGATAAGCATTCACTTACTATGTTTAGAAAATTTTAACCTTGTCCTCTATCATGTTGTAAATAACAGCATACTGATTTATAGTAACCCTTAATGAGTGGGTATTTTTGTATTACACAACTATTTGACATAATTTTTCAAAAAACTTTTTAAAAAATATATTTTTATTTCAAATGTTTGAAATGCTTTGATCCACCCATAAGTACAGTAGCAAAACTAAATTGAAAAGGTCTAATAGAGGTACTGACATATTTTCTTATCATTTTGGATCTTATGTTCACATAATCCAAAACTGAAGTATATCTTTTTTTAAACATTTCCTAGGCTGTTAATTTCTTAGGTGGCCTTAAGTTGAATGTGCATTTCATGCTAATTAATAATACAGTTCAGTTGATTTTAACCAACTGCTTTGTAAAGGTTGAGGTTTGTAAACTAGGTTTTCTAGCTTAGCACTTTGTATGAAGCCAGTAATTGTGGAATTTTTCTTAATGATGATAATGACTTAGCTAGATATGTGACATTACTAGAGGAATGTATGTTGTTGTCATACATGATACGTTAAAGATTCACTTTTAAAAAATCCCAGCTTGCATGCAGGAAGTCATTGTTCTAAACTACAAAATGATACGTTTTCCCCTGCCTTGCTTAAAAATAGAATAATATTATGTACATTACAAATGCTCCATCTTACTCCAAAAAATTGGTGGCTTGAATAATCAGTATCTTGGCTTTGATTCTGTACTGTATGTAGAATCTTCTGTTGCTTGGCTTTCTCCCTGAAACCCACATAAATGCTCATATGCTTATGCAGTAAAGAGCTTTTTTGTAATACACTGTACAGGCACTGAGGCTAAACTGAAAACACAGCAGTTGTAGATAGATCCAGATGAAACAGTTGGCAGAAGGTAAAGGTTTGGATGACTGTCTTCTTTCTGTCTCTTTTTGAAGTAGGAATAAATGCTGGCAAGCCAATCTGCTTGGGCAGTCTGCTGCTTTTAAGGAGAGATACAATTTGTAATTATCTCAGCCCTTCATCCCAAAACAGTGTACCATTAGTCCATTTTTTAAAAAAGAAACCAGTATGTTGGAGACTGTTTTCAAAATTTTCAATTTGAATGGCTTCCTTGGCGTTTCGATTTAGTGAATTGGCTGGTTTTTAAATCTCTTTCTGGAGACTCATTTTTCATTTGCTCTGCTTGCTTCCTCCTCAGGTTCTTCCTCCCCCTTGCTATGTGTTCCTTTTTGCTGACCTTGCAAATAAGCATGAGGTCAGATGCTCTTTTGCAAACACAAACATTATTGATCATGTTTTACTGGGAAGTAGGAGTATTTCTTTTGCCTCTACCAGGAGCTAGTTGAATGGATGGGAACAAAAGGCAAAATTAAGTTTTCCAGGAATTTCACTGTACTTTCAGAGTGGATGGCCTGATCAGCAAAAACTGCATTTCTGCATCTCACTGGAAGCCAGGAAGGGATGGCCTTTCCCAGACAAAGGACTGTGTGTGTGTGTGTGTGTGTGTGTGTGTGCGCGTGTGTGCGCGCGCATGCACACACACGCGTGCACCAGCCTGCCTATCCCTTTGTTCTCTTGTTCTGGTGTACCATACGCTGAAATAGAAAGCTGCTTTCCTGTGGCTTGGGATAGGGGGAGTAAACAGTGATAGGTTGATTGAATTGCTGGAAATGCAGGGTAAAAGATGTAAGATCTCTCTGGCTCTATTATCATCCCAGAAATGTTAGAAAAATCACAGGATGGTTTATGAATATCTCCCAACCAACTTTATCATCATTACTAGAATTTAACATAGTATGGCATATTAGAGAAAATAAATCCCCCTCTTTAGGTGAAAAGGAAATTCAGAATGTTGTTGAGAAATACATGTTTGATATGGAAAGGCAAATCTCTGGGGAGGTTAATGCAAGCTTAATATGGGACTAATCATGATTAAAGCAATGGATATGGACTAGGACACTGATTGTATGTCTAATCTATTTGATAATCGTCCATACAGTTTTTCCTTTCCTTTCATTTTCTGGGTCACTAGCTTGGGAATATTATTACTGAAGGACCTCTTCAGTAGTTTGCCAAATGAACACGATTCTGCATGTTAGCCAATTTTTTTTCAAGAAAGATGTAATTGGCAAAGTCTGATGCTACTTTATTTCCCATCCCCTCTTTCTACTATTACTGATTTGGAATTTTCTTCCTTATAATGTATGTGCTTCCTTTGCTTACATAGAAAATAAATTATTTTGAAGTTTCATATTATGCACATATGCTGGGCAATCAATACAATGGAAATATTATCAAGGAAATATTCATTGAATCCTCTTGCCCATATGTTAATTGTTAGCCATGCCTTTAGTTTTTCCTCCTAATTTTAATATTTACAAATATTTTAGTAGAATAACATCTAAACAAAGCTTTTCTTTAAATATAATTCCATCTAGTAGAGTATTTCAGGAAGAAAAAGCTAGAATATTTTAAATTTGATTTTTTTAGCTACTTTACAAATTAAATAAAATGAAAAATTAATATTGTACAAGAATGTTTCAGAATCAGAACCCCTGAGTAGTAATCCAGTTATCA